>NW_022639600.1:12131-12490 GCF_010583005.1 Odontomachus brunneus
CTCCCCCCCCCCTCTGTCTCTCTCCCTCTCTCTTTCTCTCTCTTTCTCTCGCTCTTCTCACCTCCCTCCGCCAGTCCAGCTGACGGCTCTTCCCGGAGAAAATGATAACCTCGTTTCCGACCACTTTGCGTCGCGCCACGTACGAGTTTCACGAACTTCCCTCCCCCCCGTCTCGTGTACCTGACGTAATCGCGTTACCTCCCTCGTTCTCGTTTTCCCTCGGTCGCCCGCGCGGTCGGCTCGACGTTCTTGCTTCTTTTTCGGCGACGTCGTAGTGTCGGTACAACGTCAAAACCCGCTACGTGACCGCTAATACCGGGCGAGGACTGCTGCCTGGCGAATGCCGCCCCCCCCCCCCC
>NW_022639600.1:12526-14599 GCF_010583005.1 Odontomachus brunneus
TATCCGCCGTTCCGCCTCCTCTCGTTCACGGATCGCCCAACTTCTTCCTGTCCAACCTCTCTCGCTGCTTCATGATCGAAGATGTTGATCGCCGATCGGTGCAAGACACGTCGTGTCCTCGTTCTTGCCGAACCGCTATCGGCTTCGCTTCCCGCGAGTGCACGCATTGACGATAATTAACAAACAGTCACATGTCAGACGCGTGGGGTTGCGCATCGCGCGTTTCGAAGGGTCTCGCGGTGTGCACGTGACATGAAGGAAAAGCGATAAAATAAAAAAGCATTTACGCATGAATCCCCCTCCTCCTGCCTCTTTACGCTTCTGCAACCCTTCCCATAGCGCTCCCCCGTCCTGCATCGTCCGCTTACCCTCTTTTGCCCCACGGGTACTCACCATTTCTCTCGCAGCGAGAATTTACGGGTAACCATATTTATATTCGCCCGAGCGGCGCAAAAAGTTCCGCGACTCGCGTTTCCGCGTTTTCGAGACGGCGATTCATACTGTCGATTCTTGCCGACGTTGTTTCTCTCGTCGTCTGGGGCCAAAACAGCCTCAGACCCGGATGACGGAATAAAGATCGAGCTGTATCGACGGTGTTGTCTTAACATGTCGATTTCCATTTACTATACAAGAGTTTAACCTTTTGAGTTTCGAATTAATTCTATTCGCAAACGAAAATTTTTCTCCATTTATTATTGTTTCTAGTAATATAGAAACAGTGTCCGATCTTTTTTATATTCATATTTTTTTTTCCAATCAACCATTTTGGAGAAATGAAGAATAAGATAAAAAATCCCGCTAAGAGTCACGAGGGACAGTATTGCCAACAACGTTTGGTGGTTTGGTGGAGAAAAATATGGACTAGTTTGACGTCTGCACCGACCTGAACTTAAGTTGCCTCAAAGTAATAACGGAAGATAAAGGGGTAATAATCAAATAATCAAAGTAAACGAATGTAATTCGAGATGCGTGTGTTCCTCGCTTTGCTCTTCTATTATTGGCCATGCAAGTGTTTTTCTTCAGATGCGATTAATTTATACATGACTTAGACATGTTACTGTTACCATTAACCGCCGCGGCATTCAACATATCAAAACACCACTCTCACGGCAAAGATGATGGAAGAAGACGGAGGTGCACGGAACACGAACGTTGGTGGCACGATCGCGGCCGGGTGGATTATCCCTATGAAAACCTTGTAGAGAAAGAGGGAAGGGGAGAACGAGAGTGGGCGAGCGGAGAAGGATGCAGGAGAACGCGAAGGGGAGAGGGTGAAAATTACGCGATGCGCCGGAAACGACAGAAAATATAAACCAGGTGAAATTCGCCGGCGGGAGAATATACACCGGCGTTTGGCGTCGGAGTACAAATACTAGCGTCGAGAGGCTGCGTTCTCCGCCTCTATCTCTCACCCTTCTTGTGCCCCCTCCCCCGCAGCAGCTCTCTTTCTTCCTGTCAGTCGCACCGGCGTGCGGCGCCGCGTCGTTTTTACTGCGGCCTGCCGGAGCGCCACGGCGTTAAATGTTCCATGCCGCCGAATATTCTCGCTCGCGCGCTTCGCCCGGGATATCCCTTTATTTCCGTCGAATAAAGGCATAAACTCCCGATTAGGCGGGGTAACTCGCGCCGTGTGGCTGCGAAGAGACAACCCCGTTAAAAACGACCGCTCAGGTTCGCATTCGCGTTCGCGCGCTCGTCGAGCGGGTCTTGGAATTTTGGGTGGTTCTCCAAAGTGATCCCTCTTTCTCTTTTTCTCTCCTCTCCTGCTCCAGAGGAGGGAGTTGACGTTGTTCCAATTTTTGCGTCTTTCTCGTCGTCATCGCGGATGAGCGAAATTACGACGGTGATCGATTCGCGCTTGAATAAGTCAACCGTCGTCATTAGATCTCGCATAGACGGTTGTTTGGCCGATGAGATTGTCTCCTTCTCGTTAGACAATGTAGCCGCTAGCGTCGATCGATCCCTATCAATTTTCGGTACGACTTCCATGGCGTTCGCAGAAGAAGAGAGAGAGAGAGAGAGAGAGAGAGAGAGAGAGAGAGAGAGAGAGAGAGAGAGAGAAAGAGAGAGAGA
>NW_022639600.1:14882-43274 GCF_010583005.1 Odontomachus brunneus
AGAGAGAGAGAGAGAGAGAGAGAGAGAGAGAGAGAGAGAGAGAGAGAGAGAGAGAGACAAAGAGAGAGAGAAATTCCGCGAATTCCCGCAGCGACAATCAGGTTCCCAGGTTGAGAGAGAGATAGAAAGACAAAGGGAGAGAGAGAGAGAAAAAGAGATCGATACATCGATCCTGCGGCGATAGATAGGCGCGCGGGACGATGCCGTGACTCGAATCGACGGCGGCTCGTGAATAATTTGGCGGAAGACAAAAGTGACATCGCGATCGATCGCGCCGTGTCAACAGGGATCTTGGCAATGGAAGGCAAACAGTCAAATATTTGACGCCGCCTGCCGAAATTCAAAAATATTCGACAAAAATACCGTCGTTCGGCCGCCAATGGAATGGTTAATTCGGTGCCCTCCATCCCCGCGAATCCTTCTTCTGACCTTCGCCGCTTCCGCTCTTCTTCTTTCGTGTTTGCGCATCTCCTGCCGCCGCATCCTTATTCACCCGGAACCAATTATCGCCCGGCTTTTGTCCGGCGGCCGTTTCATGCCTCTCTCTGTAGCGCGAGAGTTTAACCCTCGTTCTCTCTTATTACGCACCTGATAAAACAAACGCTGCTCGATGTCACGGAAAGATTTCGCGGCCAGAATTCCGGCTGGTCGATTAAGCACTCTCCTCTGAGCCGCGGAAGGAGGGCGACAGCATCCGCGCGGCTTCGTCGCGACATTTGTAACTCCCCAGATTCCTTGCAGTGAAATCTCGCTGAAAACGAGTGAAGGAAATTCACTCGCTATCCGTTCGAGTGAAAATACTGCTACTTTCCGCTCATTTTGGGTGAGATTACACTACAAGAAATTTGGAGAATACGTAATATCTGCTGCTCTATTTCATACAATGTAGGGTCGAACACCTGATATCCCTTTAATCATTGGCACTATAGAAGAAAACTTGATTTTTCTTGCAATCTCAGTATTGCAATTAAACTTCTTACCTGCACGCTTCATGATTCCAAAAGGGTCGTTTACAATTAAAACTATTAAACAATCGTCTTGCTGGTCGTAAGAGATTAATATAGAGTGTCAATGATTAAGGAAAATCAATAATTGGGTGTTTTATTCTACCCAAGCCGAAATTTTAGTTTTACTTTCCACCTGAATTTTCTGTGCACGAAAATATAATTTTTTATCACATAAATATTTTTCAATTTTATCATATTTTTAGCCCAAAAAAGTAGACTGTCAATAAAAAAACATGGTAAATTTTTAGAAACAAAGCAAGTGTTTGATAGCACATGTCAGTTCCTATAAAATATACGATATGAAAGGATAATAAATTACTTAAGAATGTTGTTTATTTCTCAGTTACAAAATCCTACTTCAATTTTTACTATAAAATTCTCTCTGTATTCTAAAGGATCAATATATGTTTAATACATATGGAGACTGAAGCCCTACTTAGTGACTCTAAATGGCAGGGAACGCACCAAATGCCACTTGCAGGTTCTACAGAGAACCTCTTGCCAAAGCTAGCGGGTTAAATAGAATCAAAGGAGGCTGACATAGGCTCCAGAGTATCAAAGTAGGTGTTGTAGAATACCGAGGTCGGAAGTAAGATCAAAATTTCAACTCAAGTACACGTGAAATCTGAAGTCTTACTTAGCACCATTAAATAGCACTAATAGCACAAAATGCCACTTACAAGTCTCCAAAAGAGACCTCTCGACAAAGTTAGTAATTTTAATAGAATTAAAAAAGGTTCACATAGGCTTTAAAGTAGGCATCAAATGTAATGAATTGAAGTCGAAAGTGGGATCAAACTTTCGACGCGGGTACATATGGAAATTGAAGGCTTGCTTAGCATCTCTAAATGGCACAAAAAGCACAAAATAACAATTGCAGATTCGAATAAGAGTTCTCGACAAAGTCAATAGGTTTAATATAGAGTCAAAAAAGTTTCATATAGACTTTAAAATATTTTATTTCATATAGATTTTAAAATATCAGAATAGATGTCAAATGGTATATTGAAGTCGAAAGTGGGATCAAAATTTCGATTCGAATTATTTAAGGAAACGTAGCAAGGGCGCGACTGTCGCGCGCCCCGTTCGTGGTGCAGTCTATGAACGTTTTTGTTGCGCGGTTAGTGAGCGGGTGGAAAACGTTAGCGGTCGGCCGCAAACTATAATGGGGCGCGTAGTAAAAGGCGGAATAAACGTTATGGATCCGACTGTTTACTCGACGGTAAAGATTCCGCCGCGGCGCTACACCGATCGTTTCGCGAAATCGTGAAATATTCCCGAGTTTCGGCGGCGGGGGAGGTCGGAGCTATACTTTGGAAGCGCGTTTACTGCGCGTGAAACGAGGCCTCGACGGCGCATCTGAATTTTGCAAAACACGCCGCGCGATATACCTGTCCCTCCCGCTCTTCTTCCCCCTTTCCTGCCTGCCTCTCTACGTTTCGCACCGATGGAACATCCCTTTCTTTCTATGAGGCGTTACGGCGTGGCTCTCTTTAAACTAAATTGCCGAATCGCCGAACGACGCACGGCCGTGGTGTTTAGTGTCTCGCGTATCTCCTGTGGAATTTCCGCGGTTTTAAATATAGGAGCGAGAATAATATAAGCGCGCGGCGATCGGAGGCTCTCCTCTCCCGGCCAACTTCCGGTATCTCTTCTCGTGTCTCACGAGAACGGTAACGCCGAGGGGGTGATGGAGACGTGTAATGGCGAACGTGAACAAACGGGGGAGAACTGAGACGAAATCGCTAGCGAGAAAACGTGGGCCTGTCGGATCGGGAATGCGTAGGTATTATGGGCAAGGCGGACAAGAAGAAGAACAAGATGGTTTCTCTACCTCTCTCTCTCTTTCTCTCTCGGTGAACTCGGCCTAAGGCGTTTGCGGGCCTGGGCGCGTTCGGCGCGCTCTGTACTTACCGCGAAATGAATCAAGTCGCTGGTTCCAAGGCGGGCAGGTGCTTATTACTCACTCGTAGAGGCCACGTACGCCACCCTCTCTCCCCCTTCTTTCCCTCCATATATCCTCGCGCGGAAACCTCCCTCGCCCTCCGGCTTCGGCCCGAAACTCCTCCTTTATCGTTCGCGCCTCGAATACCTCGGAAATCTCTCTCTCTCTCTCTCTCTCTCTTTCCCTCCCTCCCTCCCTCTCTCTTTCTCTGTCTATCTCTATCTGTCTATCTATCTCTCTTAGTCTGTCGCTTTCCTCGTCGCAAAGCTCGCGATTATCGCGCATGAGAATAATGCTCGTAGTCCAGCGCTAACTTCCCGCGGAAATTCCAGATTCCGATTCCGATATTACCGCAGATAGCCGAAAGTTGCGCCGTGTCCTCCGTGTTCGACGCCAGACGGGATTCCCCGCCGTTTCGCGCTCCGGATTTCGACCGGGGGTGGGATCGCGTATGCGTTTCGAGCCCGCGCTAAAAATAGAGGAAGGAAAAAAACTGGAAAATGTTGCGCACATCCGACGTTCGAAAGCCGTCCGAAATTCCGCTCTGTCCTCGAAGTCGTTCGCGCGATCGCCGAAGGGGGCTTCCCCAATCGACGTCTTCAAATTTCCGCGCGCGCACACGCTAAGCTGATCACAAGGACCTTCCCTGTAGTTGCATTTCCGAATGCCGGCGTGCGGCATAATGGAGTAACGCGATTAGACGTCAGTTGGCTTTTCTCGCGGGTGCATAATGCCGGCGCGCGTGAAATTTCGCCGTTACCGAGTTTGTCGTCGTAGTCCTCGTCGCCGTCCTCGTCGTCGTCGTCCAGAGCGAGCCTTCTCGACAAGGAACGGAGGAACGAGAGGGAGATGAGGGACGCGCGCTCCTAATGGCGGTCATCTCGAATACCCTGAGGCGGCTATTGTCTCGGTTTATGCCTTCCTTGCGTATACATACATACATACATACATACATATATATATATATATATATATATATATATATATATATATATATACTTGCGCAAGTTGCAACAACCTTCGGAGAAGAGCACACAGGTCGACCGACCGACCAACAGGGAGGGGGGCGGGGGAGGATATCTCTCTTTCCGCGCTTTGCGACCTTTCCATCGACCGGTCCGTCCAAAATTGGACCTCGTAATTCCGGGCTGCGTTCCGCGGCGGGACAGGGCAAGGCTGAAGCTCGATTCGATAGCTACGCTATATTCCGCGTGTATCACATTCCGTATTTTGTATCCGCCACGCACCGCCACCATGATATATGTATAAAGCGCCGCTACCGCTGCGCTTTTACCTGCGCAAAATGAATTTTTCTCGGTACGCCGACGGCGTCCGAGGAAGCTTCAAGGAGTCGGCATCCGCGCGCCCGAGAGCTGTCGCTCGGCCGTAAATCGCAGCTGCATTCTCGCAGTCGGACCGACAATCATCCGCGGCGCGAGAACGAACGAAACGAACGAACGGTCGGCCAATCGCGGGCGCAAAGTACTTTCATGGCGGTGCGGAGAACGCGGGGGAGAGAGAAAGAGGGAGAAAGAGAGAGAATCGCAGGTGTGTAATAGAGGTTCGAGGCTCGTGTGAGAAATTGCGCGTTTACGGAATAGACGTCCTGTTCCTTCTCGCGGTCCTCCACCTCCGTCTCCTCTTCCGCTACCACCTTCTACTTCTCCTTCCCCTCCCTCTATTCACCTCCCCCCGTCGCAACTGGCGCCCGGAGGGACGATCCCGATCTCTCCAACTATCATCCGCGCTTGTATCCATAACGGCGACGTGTGCATGTGTACGTGTGTGAGTGCGCGCACCTCCCTATCGAGGACGTAGTCGCGCGTAATAACTGCGAACGGTTCGTTCCCGGCGTTCCCGAGGATCAGATTAGGGACTCCGGGCGTATTAGATCCTCGTGAGTGCGGCGCGCCGAGATGGTATCGTGGCCGACGCTAAAGAGGAAGCGGTTTCCGTCGCGACGATCGCGCCGGGCCCGATCGTCCCCCATAAAGCGCACGATTAACCGCCGCGCGCAAATAGAACCGAGCGCGACACCCTCTCCCGAATAATTTAACCATGCGTGCTCCGAGATTGTCGGAGAATCTTGGGAGAGTTAGACTTTGACATGACGAGAGAAAGAACAACTCTTTCCCTGTTGCTCTCTCCCTTCATCTCTTTTCACGTTCCGATGCAGCTCCGGTGTAAAATAGCTGCTTCAACCTTGCAATGAATACCCGAGTTCAAATTTTAGCCCTACTTTCCATCTGAATTTCCTGACAACTGTGTATTCTGAAGGTATGTTTAGTGTATGTGACAGAGGAATTGCTATGGAGGAAGGCGTTCTATGATGTTGTTTATGCAGCTAAAAAGTTGCGCAAGGTAATGAATCAGTCTGACGAGCTGTAAAATTTATAGCTCAATAATATTATAAAGTAAAAATAAAGTTTATAGGTCAGTAATATCATAATATTGAAAGTATGATATTGTTTTGTATAGGATTTTACTTTTAATTCAATGTTGCATTTTAGGGTAACCAGTGGAATGAATCAGAGAAAGCATTGTTGTCGGTGCATTTAGCAGTGGGTTTAGGATATTACCATCATCTGTACTTCACGTTTAGTGTATGTGTAACACACACTAAAATCCTGCTTAACGCTTTAAAAAAACGCATAAAATGTTATTTATAGATTCTAAAGAGAACTTTTTGCCAGAGTTAGTAGATTAAAATTGATTCCAAAGAGATTGATGTAGTCAGAATATCATAATTGATGTTAAATGGAATATTGAGGTCAAAAGTAGAATCCGAATTTTGACTCGGGTGCAAGGTTGCAGAACTGGTGAACAGAAAGCTCTCCACAATTTTTCGGGTAAGTGAACTCATACGTCTTATTCAATGAGAGAATTCTACTACTGAAAATCGAATTTTCTCATTGAATAAGATGGAGAGTTCACAAAATCATCTCAAAGAATTGCGGGCAACCTGTCCGTCCATGGATGTATACAAATCTTCGATGAGGCCTTGACTAAAGTTAAGCTAAAACTAGTTTGCTTTTTCGATCGTTCGCATCATGTATATGTATACACAGAAAGAATATTATAGTCTTCATTTTTCATATAAATTCTTTTCAATTTTACTATATTTCTCTAGAGTAGCGCAGGAGTAGAATATCAGCAAGGTTTATCTTGCTAAGGAACATATATTTTTTAATAGGACATTCCAGTTTATAAAATATAAAATAAAATATAAAATATAAAAATAATAAAATATAAAATAAAATATAAAATATAAAAATAATAAAATATAAAATATAAAAATATTAATATAAAAGTCAATTTTACTGTAGAATGTCGTCGGTTACAAAATTCCAAAGTAATTGTTACTATAAAATTCTTTCATGTACACATTACCTGCGTTCAGCAGAGAGGGAAAAAGAAAACCTATCTTACAACTATTGTAGAATTCATGAATTTTATTGGCATGCTCGTAATCTTGGCTGGATCTAAAAGCATATACCAATCAACTTTACGAATTCCACAACAGCTGCAAAACATTTATTTTATATTTATTTATTTTTCTGCTGAGTAGAGCAATTATGATTACTGATTGGTAACTAACGGATTCTTGTGGCATAGGTAAAAAATGGGTAACCAATAGCTCTATGTATTCATTCTAGGATTGGAAAGTATTACAACATAAATGTTTTTTCTTTCTTTCTTTTATAACTGTATTGATAACTCCGTGATCAGATAAATATATTCGTAAAAGTAGCGTCGACGTATCTCCAAAGTAATTAAGTTCAGTCCAGCGTCTCGTCGACGGGATGGTTACCTACTCTATGCGAGTGAGGAGCTCGTTGGGAAGTAGGATGGCTTTCGTGCCATGTCTAATCTTATCTCGTTGTCCCGCTCGTCCGTCTCCTCGGTGTCGTTGAATCGCTCGTAAATCGAGCGTGCTGAAAGAGAGAGAGAGAGAGAGAGAGAGAACGAGGGGAAGAGAGAGAAAGGGAAGCCTCCCACGGGTTGTTCGCTTCGAGAGAATCGATTTCGCTTCTGTGTTTGCGGGATTGCATCCCGACTGGATCCTCCGCAGCAAACCCTTCAAAATCGCTCTTTGACCGCGCGCGCTCCTCGAAATCCACCCCCGTATCAGATCCTCTCTTCGGAGGAAAAGAGAGGAAGAGATAGGGGGAGAGAGAGAGACAGCTAGACGGATCGCTAGACAGATTGCCGGCTTTCGTCCGATAGCCCTCGGACATTCCGAAAAAATTAGTGCGAACCCGGCCTCCCATCGCAATCCGCCGTCTATTCCTCGTCTATTTCAAAATCGATTTACGATATTAATCCAAGTCGAAATTTTGATCCTAATTTCGATCTCAATATTCCATTTAACGCCTACTTTGATGTCTACATCCTCTGAAGTCTACATCAACCTCTTTTGATTCTATTTAACCCGTCAAATTTGCCGAAACGTCCTCTTTGGAACCTACAAGTTTGTGCACTTTCTGCCATTTATACTGTAAAAAATCTTGTGTACACAGTACGTAAACAAATGTTCTAAACAAAAAGTCTACTCTAAATTTTGTGTCGAAAATAACTCATTCATATGTTCATTTGTGTCTTATTTATATTATGTACTAGTCTATACATAATGTAAGTAACACACGAATAAACATATGAATGAGTTATTTTCGACATAAAATTTAGAGTGAACTTTTTGGAACATTTGTTTGCGTACTGTGTACGCAAGATTTTTTTACAGTGTAGAAGCGCTAAACAGAACATCAGTTTATACATTGATCCTTCAGAACATACAGATGTTAGAAAGTTCAGTTCAGAAAGTGTAGGGTTAAAATTTCGATACAGCCGGCTTGTTCGCGTTGGCTACGCGATAATTTTCAAACGGGGAGAAGCTGCAACCGAGAATAAAGACCACGGACGCGTTGCGTAATTTGCACGAGCGTGTCAGTGTCGCGTCACTTTCAAACGTATGCACATGACGTTACGTCCTGAGTTTATTTTTTAGAGTTGTTTGGCGCTTCGCGGCGTGCATCTTATACACGCTTGTTCGGTATTTCAGAGCCCGGTCCCAGTGGGAGCTCATGCTTCATGTAAGGAATCTGACGCGAGTTCCGGCTATGAAGATGTTCTTCGGCTTGCGGTATCAGCCTCCCGTTGCTTCATCCACACGAAGGAAGGTAAAACGGAGGATCAGCCGTGCCGCGCGTCTGCATATTTCATAACGGCTGACACAATTTCCGCGCCTTTGAATCCCTTCGGGTCGCGTTCGCGCTCCCTAAAAAATTTCGACGACGACGAGAACGAAGCAGAAGGCAGAGTTCGCCGTGAGCGACGCATCAGAGGGAGAGCACCCGCGCTCGGAGAATCGTCCGACCAAGTGCCCTCCTTGCTGTGCCGTGTGCGTCGATCTCGCCGGCACCGATCACAGCAAAAAAAGAGAGAGAGAGCGAGAGAGAGAGAGAGAGCGAGAGAGAGGGAGAGAGAGAGAGAGAGAGAGAGATAGTGCAACGACACGGTGCAACGACACAATAACAACGACAACCAAGTACCGACGAAACAAAAAAAAACGTCGAGAGAAAATCGCCGAGCGAGTGAGAGGAAGCCGTAGCCGAGCGCGAATTTGACAATAAAGCCCTGGTGGAAGGAGGGGGAGAGAGAGAGAAAATAGCCGGAGGCGAGTTTTCACATTTAATTCGCGCTCGCTGGAGCAAAGGGGTGGACGAGAGGGGGGAGGAGGATAGGAAGGCTCAGGGATTAACGTCGCAAAATATCACGAAAATATGTAAATATATCGAGAGACAGGCAGTCGAGCGGGCAGCGGGTGGTAGGGTTGAAGTGGGATGAAGGTTCGAGAGGGGTTTGCAGAATCGAGTGGCCAGGGTGGCAGTAGCAGGCCGGGGAGGGTGATAGCGAAGCGGTAGGAAGAGCGGAGCTTTCCGGAGCGTAGGAGAGGCCCATTGAAAGATTAAAAAACTCGCTCGCGTGCATGTCGAATCTACTCGCGGAGCCCCTTTCTGTCTCACTTTCTCGCTACTTTCCTCTCTATTGCTCTCTTTCTTCCTTTTTCTCTCCTCCTTTCTTCTCGTGTGTAACATCCCCCCCGTAGAAAAGCGGAAGGCAATGGGCCGAGAGAGGCTCAGGTATTTAACTGCGAAAATGTTAGCCGTCGAGGCTCGTCGTCGCCGATCGCGCATCGCGTCGGTTTGCAGACCAACCTGATCCGGGTGAAGGGCTATATCAGAGAGGAAGGACTCTCGTCCGTAGTCGAAATATTTTCAAGGTGCACCGTCCTTCCGGCGCGCTCGTTCGGAAAACGTGATTCCACTCTCGATCATTGTTTCACTCGGGGGATCGATCTATATTTCTCGGATAATACCGGGCGCGTCCTCGTCGTCGACGGACGATTGTCGTCGCAGCGGTGCCTTGTTCCTACGAAACGAAAAGCCGGAGCCCCATTCTTCCGGAACACGGTCGAAAACGGTGCCATTAACGGAGGGAATACACGGTTAGCGGCGCATGTACTCCACGTACGCGTACGTGAATAAATACGCGAACGAAGCGGAGCGAACGCGAAGGGACGTAAGTAGGAACAAAAAGCGGAGCGGGAGGATTTTAACTTGATTTTAACTCCCGTAACCGGCCCGGGCTCGGACGTAACGCAGGTAGGCTCCATTGTTCCCGCCGTTCCGCGAAAGAAGAGCCGACAGAGACTATCGGCTTAGTAGCCGCTTTGAGATTCGCCGAGATTTGGAAAACGCTTTAATGCACCGTGAGTGAGGCGCTGGGTGGAGCGCGCCGGAGATTTTCAGAGATTCCGCGAGATATCCGCGCAAAAAGGAAAAGTAAAAATGCTATTCTCCAAGTATCAGTGACCAAAATTCGACGTTGCGCGTCGAGCCACCGCAGAGGCGTGTATCTTTTATTATGTCGGGAGAAAATCGCTCTAGAAAAATGGGAAACTATTCGTGCAATAATTTCGCAGACGCATCTCGAGCTTGCACCTGCATCTGCACCCGTGACTGAATAATCAGTACAAATTGGAGTTGCTTTTGTCGTTGGCTGCGTTGATTAATTACCACCTAATTAATCGGCGTAATGTAACTTGGACGACGATTATTCGGCAGTATGGAGCGCGCGCTACGGTTGCTGCTCTTTAGGGTTGCGCGGCACAATGGCTGCCTGATGCGCATTCAGCCGTATGCCGGGGAAAGCTATACCGACAGTATTCAGTTGACACAGAAAATACAATCGTATAGGGAGATGCAAATGAAATCGATATTTGGCGGCCACCCTCCCCCCTCCCTCCTCCGAGTGAAAACAAAATCCTCCTTCTGCGGGATTCGCGTCGGTGATTTATCGCGTCATCATCGTCGAGTTGACGCTGGGCTTGCGTTCTTCCGCATCTTTGAGAGGATGCTTGCTGGACACCAACACGATGCAGAAGAGAGAAGCTTCGTGTCTTGCACTGCTTTTCTACTTGGTTGTATAGAATTGCGAATGCTTATACAAGAATGCTTCGAGAAAAGTCTGGTAATGGTAATTATACAGATGACTAATATACGAGTTTTGTGTTACCAGTGTGGAAAATTGTTGGGTTTATAGTTTAATAAATTATCTTGTAGTTATCGCAAGCAGAGAGCTTCAGTTGCAATGACTATAAGATAATTCATTGAATTATATGCATCAATTTCACATACAGAACACATGGTTGTCACCTGTATGGTTGCCATCCTCACACTTCTTTCTCTGAATGTAGAGCGAAGGTACAAAAGTACTCCACGTTGTGTAGAATTACAAAAGAAATTTTTATTCACAAAAGTTTCCTGCTTTCAATGTAACATGAATTGTTCCATCATACATTGACATTTATATTTCTGCATTGTATTTGCGATCATATACAACTAAACAAACAGTGCAAAATACAAAAGCTGCACTATATCGACAGCCAGCATCCCCCTAAAGAATTCCGATCTGCCGCACGCGCGACCGAAACATTCAAGATAGCCTCAAGTGAAAATAACGAATCGCAGGGACAGCTTTTTCCCGAACGGGAGCGAATAATTGCACCATCGCCGCCGGCGAGATTTTCGCTGTCTCATACGTGAGCAAATGAATCCGCATGTAACAGACACACGACAATTCGCAAATATCATCGCATCCGCGATCCGCAAAGAGAGCTTTTATGGCGTACGGAGAATGGCGTGAGCGTTCGCTCACGTGTCCGCGCCCGCGCGCGCGCACGCTGCGGAGGAATACGGGAAAATGATTCGATAACCCGATCAATCGCATCGGACAGATCGTTCGTTAGGCCACGCGTTACTGTCGGCCGGTCGAATCGCGAATAATCAAAGTCGGTACAAACGTGATTGAAATATAACACCGCGCGAGTTTGCTCGCATCATCCAGCCTTCGGCGACGACGCGCGACGCACCGCGCCGCACCGTGCCGCGCAACGTAACGCAGCGCGGCGCGCTCGTCAAAGTGAGTCCCTCTGGCGTTTTTTGCGATATATCCCGGTCAATTTTTCTTTATTCGGTACATATTTCGTGTGCGCCGCGTCGCGCCGAAATACTACCGCCTCCCGCGAATGTTGACGTCGCGCGTTTCACGGCAGCGGCAATGCCCAAAGCGAATCGCGATTCATTTATTCGACACGTAATAGCCGTATCACACTCGCGACTGCGATTATGTTTCTTGACCAGTCAGAAAGAAGCTGCTAGCTACTACCGTTTTTCTCATTGGTCAAGAGACATAATCGCAGCCGCGAGTCGCTAGTGCGATACGGCTATAATGCGGCGCGCCGCGCGCGAGAACGCGTCGCTCGGCTCGTTAGACGACGTCACGATTCGGTAATTAATGGTCGCGCGCACTATCCCGTCGCCGGCAAGGAACGACGAGTGGACGTTGAATTAATTGAGTTTTTGCGGCCGACGCTGAGACTCGCAACTTGGTAATCGGTCGTCAGCGAGACCAGCGCGTCGTATTAAAGCCTGCGTTGCTCGACGATAATTGCTGCGTTCGTGAATCGCGCGTTAAATCCAAATGCGAAAGACAGAGGAGAGGAAAATCGCGATGATACAGAAACGCGTTGTGCTTTGTTTAATCATCCGCGTGCAATGTTGGCTCGGGCAGGCCCGAACGAATACTCGATCGTTCGGCAACTTCCGTCAAATTCGTGAAAACTGGAAAAATTTCAAAATAGCGCAAAATCTGTTTGCAGATTTTGGTTTCATTGCCTCACTGTCTTATCGCCGAGTCTCTCCATATCTCTAGAAAGAAAATATGTCGAGAAATATTGATTTCAACAAAGTTACAGTAATATAGGTAGTATAGTATAGAGGCAAAGTGTTGCCATCATGTCTGACAGACCTAAACTGTCCTGTATGCCCAAAAAAGTACGAATGTACGCGGAGGATTATAAAGATATATCTGTGCGTGTGCCCTCCTCCTCTCATTCCACCTCAGTAACTTACGTTACTTTTGCCGACATCGCGAAGAACAGACTACAAGCGGGGTTTAGCCGAGGCAGCGACACTCTCTCTCGCTTCCCGAGCTCGAAAAATAAAATTCTACCCTTATTCCCCCCATATATCCACGTGCTGGATATCATTGTTGAACGGCACGGCTCGGCTTATTAGAATAATACACCGTCCGCGTGTCGCGTAGGGGAACGATGGCCGGCTAAATACTGAGGTAATTGTTCGAGGGATTGTTGTTCCAGGTTATTCTTATGTAAATCTTGACCAAGCCAGTTTGCTGGAAGTGAGAGCGCGAGAGAGTGAGCGAGAAAGAGAGAGGACGAGTGGAATGCTGGGGGTAGCAGCCAGAAGAGGGATACCCTACGTAAGCGCCTACGAATATTTGCACGGGGTAATTATTTCGTCCCCGGAGGAAAGCCGGATTTCCGGCGGGGAGTTTTCCGCGTGTTATTTCGCCGCTTCTCCTCGTTATATCTACCATTGTTCTTTCCCCTGTCGACTTCGCGACGGCGGCGACGGCGGCGACGACATCGGCCTCGATCGAGCTCTCCAACGCCACCGTCTCCTCCTTCCCTCCTCCAACAAGAGGATACTGTGAAGTCGCTTTCCCCGATTTTCGGCCGGTCCCGACTTCTTCGCGCGGATTTAATCTCAGGCTTTTATCATCCTTCGCCGTTCGTTTTTTGCCACCTGCTCGCCTTGAGAACCACGCGCTTCCGGAGAGCTTAGCCGTGAAAGAGCTGGACCTTTACGCCGACTCTTTGTCCTCGCCCACATTCGCGCGCGACTTCCCGCTGAAGCTTACGGGTGTATCTCAACGTTTCTCCGCGGCGCGATAATTGCGGAGACGATCGCGCTGCAACTTGGCCTCCTTATCAGCCATACAGGTTGCATGCGTGCACGATATCGGAAACGGGACAGGTAAATTGAAGTAGAAGAAAGATTAGATCAATGCACTGTCGCGTGTCATCGAGGAGAGACGACGTCGACTGCTTCTGTCTCGTTCTTGCATACATTTCTCATTGTAGTCGGTAAAATAAACAAGAGAACCGATCGTACTCGACGTCCACCGTATAGGATCGTAATCGTTCTAACTGGGCATGAGACTGTTCACGCGACGCCAATTCGTGGTTGTAATCGTCGAAAGAGGGTGAAAAGATGTACTTTCATACTCGATCGCAAACGAGAACGCTGCCAAGTCAGAACGTTCACCGTTGACACACAACAGCAGCACGCTTCAATCCGATTAAAAAGGACAATAAAAATTGCGCACGACAACGTGACAAGAAAGAGACAGAGAGAGAAAGAGAGAGGAAGGGGCGCGTTTTCGGAATGGCTACACCGACCGACCGTGCAGATAAACCACTGTCGCGAGAGGTTGGGTGCAACTCGAACGAGCAAAGTCGATTACCTTGGACCTTACGTGGGCTCACCGGAAGCCCGTCGAACATCAAAGTGCCGTGCGCGGCTTCCTGGTTAATTAATTCTCCCCGTTGCCATGCCAATCTTTTTAACGTTGTCGTCCTCAGAGGAGGAGGAGGAAGAAGAGAAGGAGAAGGAGGTGGACGTGACGCGAGTATATGAAAATCGTGCTGGTGGCCACTTTTGTCTGTTGTTTCTCATTTTACAGAAACTAGTCCGAACCTCTTGTCCCGTCCAAACCGATTGGATGTCTTCTCGGCCCTCGGTCTTTACGATAATTGGCTTGGCATTTTCAGTTATTAGGTAGTTATTGGGCATGTCTCGGCCACAACCGCTTGGTGACGAGACAATCTCGTTCTAATTGAAATGTAGCCTCAGGTGACTACATTAGGGTTCCGTTTAGCTTAAACGAGTTACCCAACCTGGGCCAACCAGGTAGACTACTTATTCAGACTACTATTTATCTTATCCACCGCGTGAGTTATTGTGCTCAAGTTAAACTGGGATTTTGGAGTGCTTATTGGAGTTACATTTCGTTCCCTTAAGCTCGCGGTACCAGCTACGCGTATGTCGCGCAGCTGGTTGAGATGTCTTATGGAGATCCAGCTGGTCAAGAAAATAAAAACAGTGAAAGAGGGCAGAGAGATTGGAAAATTTCAACCGGGACCAGAGTGTACAGGACTCGGACCAAACAGCCGTCCCGTTCTCGGGAGTCCGTACGTGGCGCGTCCTTAGATATCCGTTTCCCGCCTCGTCCTGCCTGTCCGCGGAAAGAGTACGCGGAAGCGAGGAAAAGCCGCAGGTGCGGAGAGGCGGGGCGACTGGCGCAAGCGCAGGTGCAAACCACACCTCCGCGAGCTAAAGCAGGGAGGAGCGAGACGAGACACCGTTCGCGATGTTGGCCACGATTGGCGACCCCGTTCACCTGCTTGGCCTCGTGTCCCATCTACCCCCGCGCCCTTCCACCTCCTCGTTGCTCCTGCACCCACGATGGAATCTATTAATGCATCCGCGTGACGTCACTTATCGTCTTATCCCGCCTCGCGGCCGGAGCTGGACCCCGACAACGTCCTTGTGGACTGATGAGGGGAACGCGCTCTCTTTCTTTCTCTCTCTTTCTCTCGCTTTCTTTCTCCTCGATCGAGTCGCGAGAACGCAGCTGGATGACTGTCGACCGAGTGTCCAGCTGAGTCATTGGCTGCCATCGTTACGCGGCGAATCTGTGCCTTTCTTTCCTTTCTGTCGTTTTCTCTCTCAGAGATTCCATACGTCAAGTGAATGACTCTGTGAGAAGCGTCCCTCAGTCCGATGGACTTCGGCGTAAACGCGGGCCTTGTTCTCTTAGCAACACTAGGACGCGATTTTGAGTTCCGCGCGACGGTCCGCGTGCAATGACATCGATGACGTTTGCGCACCCACTATCGGATTTAAAAAAAAAAAAAAACAGACATGATCAGATTCTGTTCTCTTATTTCATATACGTTTTACTGCGGACAAATTCAACAACGTATTCCGACTCGTGCCCCCCTCCCCCCTCTCGTTAGCCGTGTACCCATCGGGACGAGTTAAAAAGAGAAGATTTTGAACTTGTCAGAGCGTATATCCCGCTCGCACCCCAACGATTTCTCGCGATCCTGCCCCACTTCCTCCCAACCTCCCTGTGCGCCTAAAAAGCCTTCAGTCTGCCGGCGGGTCTCGCTAGATGGCGCCTAGCTGACCTACCGCGGCTCCTCGCAGTCGATTCGCGGCTCTCCGACCGCGCGGTCGTCCGCAGCAGGCGCGAATTCCGTCAGCACGCGCCGGTCAGGGAGAGAGACACCTCGATTCAATAACGCTGAAAAATTGTCAGACAGGTCCATCCCGGCCAGGTGAAGGCGCTGCCCGTGGTCGAACGTTCGCTTCAACCAATAGTCCGGGGAACTAACACGCGTAACACGCTTCCTCCAGTCAGCGTGGAGTCGCGTGAGAGAAAGAAAGAGAGGGAGAGTGCCTGTGTGTCCCGCGCAACCACGAGGTGCTCGATCACCTCGATTATCTCGAGACGAACCTTGACACCAGACTCGAGTCGAGTTTCATTTCTCGAATGAACGAACGAGTGTGCTCTTCGTAGAGAGCTGTGTGCGGAAATTCTTCTAGTTGCTCGAAGAATTCGCGCGAAAATTTGTACGTTCCCGAAAGAAAGACGGAAGAACTTTTTGCGGTAACAGTGCTTCGTCTCGTCTTTATCACGGGACTGCTTGAGACTTGCGATCCGTAGATCCCTCGATCAACGGAAATGAGACGATGGTTCGAACAATCGGTGTATGTAACGTCTAACAAATAGCTCGCGGTATAGATCATCACCGTTCGCGAGCTTCGAGAGCCGAGGAGGCAGAGTGAGGAACTCTCGGACCTCTAACACCCTCCTCGACTTATCAAATTGTCACATTCGCGCCTGTCAAATCAGCGAAAGCGCAGCCCACCCGAGCGAGACGTGAGAGACGGGAATCACTCTCGGCGGCGCCGCTCGATCGTCTGGATCGCCTGGATCTTGCGAGCCGTAGTGAGTATCATGCACAAACGCACAAACACATGCCCGAGAAAAAAAAAACAAAAAAAAGAAATACAAGCAAAAAAAAGGATTTCAATAAATCCGCGATAGCGTATGTCCACTTTTGCGTTTACACGTGTCTCTCAAACAGTTGTAATTTCTATTATACCGTGTGTACAACATATCCTTCAAACACCATTTAATTCCGCATATGGTACGTTTAATTAATAGAAAAAATATCTTTGTTAATAAAAAATGTGAAAAATGTATTTGCATGTTTACTCAATAAATATCCGCACGTGTATTGCAAAATTAAAAAAAAAACTTTTTATCGAGCTGCGCGAATCGCGCGCGCTTGGCCATCTTTATTAGTCGGTATTTGCTGAAAAATAAAAGATAGCGGTTTGCGCGAAAGGACGCGCATAAATGTTTAATTAAAGACCTTTTTAATTTCGACGGGCGCTAATTTCGTTTGTATTGCGTGCGAAATGCTTTTCTGCCCTCGCCCCACGTCTCGCCACGGATTCCTCGATATTTCGCGATAAACAGTTCGGAAAAAGAAGAAAAATGGGAAAAGAGGGGAAAAAAGAAAAAAAATGTGACGCGTCGAATCAAGCGCAAAGTTGTTTCGCTGAAATACCGATGGAATATCACAACTAGCGATATCAAAGCATTTTTCCCCTGCCCCCTCGCAGTTACGATTTCGCTCTCTCCGGCATGCGTACATATTACATCGGAACTTTGAATGTATAATAAATTAGCATAGAGCGCGCGAGGGGTGGAATGCATAATAAATTAATTTAAATTACGATTGATCCTCTCTCCTCGTAACATATAGGGAATTACTTCAAATATTTATTACGCGTGCTTCTTTTATCGCGCGCGCCGCGATTAAACCATCCGCGCATCGCTTTCGCAGCTCGTTCGCTAGCTTTTTTTTCGGCGAGATTGCGTCACCGATTATTATGTCGTCTCGTTATTTCGATACTTGGCGGAGAGATCCTTATCGGGCGGAACTATGCCGCTATCGCTATCCCACCGCCAACAATAGACACCTGCGGACCCCACTGACTGGTTGGCTGGCTGACTGGCCGGCCGACCGACCGACCGACCGACCGACCGACCGACCGACCGGCCGTTCGTTCGTCCGTTCGTTCAGGTACGGCAATTTGAATCGCGATTTTTGCAAGGGGGCAATTTATTACACGGCTGCACGAACGGCGACAGTAGAAGAAGCCGGCAAGCCGCCGGTGGGAGGGTAATGAAATTGCAATCATCGTGTGAAATTTAATATTAATCCCGGATGTAATATGGAGAGGGTGTGCAGGGGCGCTCAACCGCCACACAAGAATGGCCGGTCTGTTATTCGAAACTGGACGTTGGACAAGCGCGCGCGAGCCGCTCTCTCCCGCGAGAGGAGGAACGAGTATCCAAGCAATTAACTCTGTCATGTGCAACGTCCGTGTTCGTCGAAACTTTTTCATTACTCAAATGAAATATCTGTATATGTATATATGTATGATCCCGTATGTAAGGGAATATAGCGACTGGATACGAACGCTTTTTAAACACGAGACGACGGGGGTCGGAACGCAACGACCGATGATAAATAAAAAGTAAGCGGAACATATCAGAGAGAGAGAGAGAGAGAGAGAGAGAGGGAGAGAGAGAGAGAGAGAGAGAGAGAGAGAGAGAGGAAGGAGGGAAGGAGTCTCTAGTCGGCGGCATTTTTTTCGTTTGCTTTGCGCGATTTAACTTTGAATATTTCGTCGAGCTCGATCAAGTTTGTAATTCTTTTAATACGTCTTATATGACGACTTATTTCTCTTTTTCTTTTTACCGCATTTTGTTTTATTGTAACTCGAAAATTGCGGCGATTTCAAACCGGATTTCGTACGTGAGAACGCGAAGGTATTTTCTGAGACGACGAAAGGTTGGTTGGGCACCGCAACCAAGTTTAAGTGACGAGCGTCCGTTAAAATATTAATACTCGACTTTTAATGAGACCTCCTCTCTTATAGAGTGCCAGTGCCCTCTGCCTCCTGCCGTTCCTCTCTTCCTCTTTCTTTCTTTCTTCTCTCTCTCTCTCTCTCTCTTCCCTTGTCACGATCCAATAAACGCTGCACGAAGAATCTTGATTCGTGAACTTCCCGGCGACCCTTCCCTCGCCTACGACCCCGCGGGGACGTTTCAGTCTCAGAACGATCGAAAATCAAAGTTCCGCGGGTTTTCCTACCGCGTTCAATTAAATTCTTAAACCGCTTTGTTCAAACCAGCCGCACTACAAAGAAATCGTGTCCGTACGTCGCGCACGCCGGAACCATCCGAGTCTTAAGTAACCACCCAAGTCTTGCCATACCTTGGGTATGGTCTTTGAGAGCCGAAAATCCGCGTGGATTTACAGATATCGGCCGCTAATCTTAGAGAGACGTGACTAATTAACGCATTAATTTTCATTGCGCAAAAGCTTAACGATTGAATTATCTCGACGATAAACGCAGAAAAATCTCATTTTGCGCTTCGGCTGCTAAGGAAAACGATTACTCGGTTTATTTTTCTTCTTTTAATGGCTATCTTCAACAAAGGATATATTTTGTTGATAATAGTCTTAAAGTATACGCATGATAAATTTTAGAAAAGTTCATTATTATACTCTCTCTCTCTCTCTCTCTCTCTCTCTCTCTCTCTCTCTCTCTTTCAAGAAGAACTCATTATTAACATCTTCTGTACATGGTAAATAAATGTAACTCGAGACATTCCTTTCTCGCGCACCTTTCACCTCGTTTCGTCGGTTCTCTAGTGTGATCACGAAATCGACTGTTCAAATGCAATTTTAATTACACTTGATCTGTATCTCCTGCGACGATAATTTAAGGATGACGCACGCTCTCGGTTTCTCCTTGCTTCACTCATTCTCTCTCTCTCTATCTCTTTCGCTCTCAGTCGCGCCTTCTCACTCTCTCGCTCGCGTTTCTATAGCACCATCGGCTCGCTAGCTAGCTAGCTAGCTCATTGTTAGTCCTGCGCCACCTCCTGTTGCAGTTGCTGGCCTAATCGCGGCAGGACGTTTTCGCGCCACGCGCACCACCGCCGGCGCCTTGGTTCTGTTATCGCGTGAGTAAACGCTCAAACGATCAAAAAGGCGTAAAACGTTTGACCCAGATACTTCCTAGATAGAGAGGGAAATGACAGTCTCGGCGCACATCGACGAGATGAGATAGCCTCTTATCATTCCGTGGCAAAAAGATTCATCTTCTTATGCGCTTATATTTAGATCACAAAATCGCGAAGACTGAGTTTCTTTCACCGCCACCCCCATCAACCCCCTTGCTACTACTTCCTTGACGCAGCCTTGACGCACTAGAACAATTTTGAGATACAGTTAAACGGTATAAACTGTGATAAGTCGCGTTTCTTTTCGATTGAGCTAAGAAAAAGCCAAATATAAACATGACGCACACCGTCGTCCTTGTCACCTTCGTCATTCTCGTCGTCGTCGCGGGAACGTAGATTCGCCCGGGGAAGTTTCTAAGAGACTATCGAGCGTAATATATTAGATTAATTAATGTAATCCTAATAGAACGATCTCATCTTGACGCACAATATGGTCTACCCGATATCACGAGCGTCTCGACGTCCCCGACGCGTGCATACGGCAGCTACCTGTAATACATGCACGCGACGTGAACGCATACGTTGCCACGGCGTGTATTACTGACAAGATAGGTCGAACAATGGCTTCCATTACGGGTAGAGGTTGCCCGAGTTAATGGGCAAATTGTCTGCTAAGTCATTTAAAGGGGTAAGCCTGCACACATACATACACACACACACACATGCATACATATACGGGCTGCGAGCTGCAACCTCTCTTCGCGCGATCGCCCCGGCAATCGATGCGCTTCGATTCCGCGTGGATCTCGACGCGGATCTCAGGCCACGATGTATGAAGAATGCCCATCGATTATCCGAAATATTATCGCACCCTGCGCCGATCCGACGAGAAACGCGGCGGGAATACGCAATGTCCCTCGAGCAGCTGACAGTAACACGTCACGGCCGCGGATCCGAGCGATTTGCTATAACAAGCGTTAAATATGCCTTTCTGATTCTCAAGCAGACATGATGTCATATGCCATGTTCATATGAAAAAACAGGACTTGGAATCAGAGGGTCACGCGTAACGCCAAACGTGCAAATAAAATAAGACCCTTAAAGCCATAGCGAATGCTAAATATGCCTTTCTGGTCCTTAGGCTGAAATAACGTTGTACACACACATGAGACGTTCATATGAGTAAAACGGAACTTGGAGACTCAGACTTGGTCACGTGTAACGCCAAATGTGAATCCAGAATAAGACCTTGGGTACTATAATGTGGGAGAACAACGAATGCTTAATATGCCTTCCAAATTCTCAAGCTGAAACAACGATATGTGAGATTCATTTGAGAGAAACGAAACTTGGAGTCTGACGGTCACATATAAAACCAAACGTGCGCTCAAAATAAAACAAATGGCAGACAGAAAGTTGTAAGCAGTAAGATTTAAGCAGTGAGAAAACTGACCAGTTACAATCGAGTATTCTTGAACCCTAAGAATCATCGACTGTGGTTGGTCAATTTGCTTGCTCCTTACGTTTGCTGTTTACGTTTTTTGCACGTTTCCGTCCTAAGACCGCTATGTAGGAAAACGTAAGCAGTAGAACTTAAACAGCAAGCAAATTGGCTTGCCGACCACAGTCGGTGACTCTACGTACAATTCAAGAATAATCGATGGCGATCAGTCAATTTTCTTACTGCTTCAGTCTAACTGCTTATGCTTTTTGTATGCCATCTACTTAAGGCCTCAGGAAGACGCATCGTAAATCTGTCCTCTTTTATGTTTCTCAGGTTCGCTCGATTTCATTTCAATCGCAGCGACAGAACATCCGCGCAACTCGCGGCTCGGCATCGCGAATGTTAATTAAGAGTAACTTAACTTCCGTTACGGGGAAATCCGAACGCGAATTATGCGCGTAGCTAATTAAGAGCGCGCGGCAGGGGGAGGGAGAAAGAGAGAGCGAGATACCGGCGTCACGGCGTAGACCTTTTTCGGTTAACCGCGTACAATCTTCGATCTTGTTGCCATGAGCCGTGCACGATAAAACAAGCTCGATACGCTGCATCGCGACTATCGAGCGGTTCTTCGGCTTTCACTGAGTCACCGAACACTCGCGGGCACGCGCGAGTGCACGTTAATTAGCGGAATTAAATACGAGGCGAGGGCGACCTTGGTGGTGCCTGCGCGCGCGGAGAGGAGAATCACGTTCATTTCGCTCGCTTCACTCGCATTCTCGCGCGCGCGCGCGCTCGCACGCACTCGCCGCGGTTCAAGAGTGTCTTTCGAAGGGTTGTAGAACATTCCCACTAAAATATAAAGTGGCTTTCGGGGTGGCATAGCAATGGGGTGCCTATCGCATGCATTCACCTAGGGACGCAAACGTGGGGGTGCTATTGATCGACCGGGGAGCCAGTCAACCCTCTCGGCCCTACACGCGGGCGGGCGCGCGCGTAAACGCTGCACGTAAAATCACACACGTACGCGAGGTACCTGCACGACTACTACGCGCTTCTCTCTCTCTCTCTCTTTCTTCCTTTCACTCACGTGCACACACACACACACACACACACACTGTCTCTCTCCCCCCCTTTCGGCGAGCCCTATGGAGGCCTCGACGGAGGATCTAAAGGCCGAAACACACCGTGCGACACGCGAGAATGCTTCACTTGATCGTCGAAAACGATCTACCACGATATTGATGAGGAAGAAGAGCGGCAGCGCGAGGCGGAGGAAGAGGAAAGTTCCCATACAGGGTGTCTGACTCGTACCAGAGCTAATATACTTATATTGATATAAGAATAACGAGAATCCGCGGCAGATACGGTCGGCCGTGATGAATGAAGAGCGTGACGTTAATCTCTGAGTCATGCAACATGCTATCGCGACGTGTCGTAAATTGTGTGACGTGGAAACCGACGGTGGTGGCAGTGGCAGGGGTGGCGGGGCAGCGGTGACGGGTGAGGGATTCTTAAAGGAGCATAAATTAAGGAGCAAATTGATCCGTGCTAGTTGGCGCCGGCTCGAAGAACACGGCTTTTTACCACCTGCGGCTTTCTCTCGCGCGAGTCGATTCTTCGTCTATTCGTCTCGCCATCCCCTCGTTTTCTCGCGCGTTACAATGTTTTTGCATACAGTACGACTCGCGATCACACCACGTGGACGAAAAACGCGCGAGAGCGCCCGATAACGTGATTTTCGTCTTAGACTGAACGGCAGACCGTACAATCCCGCAGTCTTCTCCATGTATTCCGCGTACCCCGACAAGCACGCATCCCCGCGTGAGTCGTGACGCAACGAATACGTCCCGGTATATTTTCCAACTAAAAGGACACGAACGAGTGGAGGAGAGACAAACCGAATTGCGTTGGGATACGCTCGCTACGAAAAAGGCGTCGTTCTCGCGTATCTCAATGTTTTAATCTCTCCAGCTCGGATTTCCGGCTGCACAAAGGGCCCAGGGCGTCCCTTCGGCGTAGCCGGGGGTGGCGGTTCTCACCCCGCGCGCGGTCCATGGGGGAATTTTCACTTTGGTTCCTGGAACGAGCCGCGACGATGGTGATTTACTTAATGAGGGAGGGATCGGTGGGATGAGTGGTAAGAGAGGGAGAGAGAGGAAGGGAAGGAGAGAAGAAGGGAGGAAGAGAGAAAGAAAGAGAGAGAGGACATTACCGAGGGGATGGAAGAGTTAAGGAACGGGCACGCATTGTTTCGGCGAGGGTGTGGGGTGAGAGAAAGTGTGTCGAAAAACAATGGCCCGCAGCATCTCCGCACGCCCCCGCTGCCTCGATGAAAACGTGACCCAGTAGGATTCTTACGTTGATACTGCAGGCATCTGTCTTACCAGCCTCTCCCGGCAGGCCTTCTCTTTCGCGCGGAGAAGCGCGCCTGTCGCTCGTTCACCCTTCGTTCTCGTTTTCGCGCGCCTCGTTGTGTCCCGTCTTGTTGTTATTACACGCGCGAACTACGGAGGCTTCTTCGCCGGAGAGTTGCAGGACCAACGGCGGAAATATATTACAGAATGAGGAGGGAGAAGGGGAAGAAGAAGAAAGGGAAAGATTTCTTTCGTGTAGGGGAAAATTCGCCGCCCCGACGCGACGTTCGATCGACGCGCACGCTGTTTTCCCTTTAATATCCGGCCGATGCGAGAACCGACGCGTCGATTTTGGGTTTCGCGCGGCCGCGAGAGAGAATCTTATTTTGCGAATACTTTATTCCGGCAACTCTGTATCTCCTGCATTTCTCTCTGTCTATCTTACTTGCCAACTGCCGTTCGCGTGTTCTCACCACTATCCACCCCGCCCTACCTCTTACGCCTCCGACCGCCCTCTCCGCTCTCGCGCTCGCTCGCTCTCACCTTCTGGATTTGATTGAATTTTTTCCCGAGGAAGAAATGTTTCCACCAAATGAATCCGTCGAAATATTGCATTCCGACAAGCACGATCCAATTTTTCGTTTAATAAAAGAGAGCCTCTCCTCTCTTCTTTGCCCTCGTCGCACCTTTTCGTAGCTGTCGGTCGCTCGCTCTTACCTCTCTCTCCCTCCCTCTCTCGCTTTTTTCGCTCTACGCGTTCTCGTTCCATGATTTTCAACTATGCCTTAAACACTTTTCTATATGAAACGCACTCGATACCCGCTTGTCGCGCACCCTCGCGCACCCTCAGAGGATTCGTCGCCGCGCGAGTCGCGACATTCGTTCGATTTTGACAAATGGGAAATCCTTCGGCATGACCTTTCCTCGGGTGGCACAATTTTACGATTTAGAGAAGCTACGACCTCTCGCGTTACAAGCGTTGCAACATTCGTGCGCGCAAATGTATTGGGCTAACCTATCAAGTTGTTAAACAAACTGTTAACCAATTAAGTGGAATCAAATTAAATCGCGCCAACAATTCGCGCTGTCGTGTCGTATACTGCGAACGACTCTCGATCCACAGTCCCGCCGCGCGTTCTCTCTTTTTCAGTCCGAGTACAGTCACTCTTTCTCTCTCTCTCTCTCTCTCTCTCTCTCTCTCTCTCTCTCTCTCTCTCTCTTACTCTCCTCTTTCGTTCCTTTTTCTCCCGTTCTCTTGGATAAAATAAGTCGGACGTTGGCGCATAGTTAAAATAGTACTGGCCGGAATGCGGCCGGTGGACGCAATTTATTTCGTCCGCTACAAATTCGGCCGTCGCTTGACCGTGCGCGCGCGTGCGAGCGAACTCCCGCTAGAAGTTATTTAATTTCACGCGATTCTCAAATCTCTCTTTTGGGTCCTACGGGACGGCGGATTGGTCATTTCGCGCCGACCCCTCGCGCTGCGCTGTGAAATTTACCGGCTTTACGAGCGGGCAAGAAAGAACCCTTTAACGAAGCGACTCACGCCCGAGCAGAGGAGGCGTGGGTGGTGAGTGGAACGAGGGGAAGACATGAAAACCGCAAGGAGCACGTGTGAATCGCTAAACACTTGACTTGTATGCATTTGCCGAGCGACGAGAGGAGGGACAGGGAAGTATCCGACGGGGAAAAATGTTATCCAAATTGTGCAGTGACTTTTGCCCCTCGTTCGATCCTCTTTTTCCCTCTCGCGAGCGGGCACGAGCGGGTGGGAGACCAGGGGAGACAAATAAATCGACCATAGGCAATTATGCATGTATATCGGATGAACGAGCGAGGGGAATGGGAGGCTGCTGGCGAGCGGCGGGAGGGTGAGAGCGAGGAGGGTACCTGAAAAGGGACCGAATGGTTAAAATCCAGCCGCCATAATGACCCCGCGATATGCAGCGCGAGTGTACACAATGACGGCGACCGTATACAGCAAAAAATCAGCATGCCGATTGGGATTTCGTTTAATTAATTTTTTAATTACAAACTCATCGGAATGAGAGAGAGCGTGCTCGCTTCCGGCTGCTGCTGCTACTGGCGCGGACGGCGGCGTTTTATCGACCAGTTGCAGAATTTTTGATGTGATTGATGGTCAGGGCGGGGGCGCGGGGAGAGCACAGGGTGGCAACAGGGGGCAGAGAGGGGGGAGAGAGAGAGAAAGAGAGAGGGCAAGCGAGCGCAAGGACGAGGAAGCCCGATACACGATCATGATTATTATTAATTTTACAGGTATATACTATTGGTTATCGTTTATATTTATTCAGTACTACCGGCTGCCTGTCGTCTGTATTTGCCCACCCGCCATTGAGCACCAGCAGCGCCGGCGGGAGGAGAGGGGCATATAGGGATGAAGTTGTTCGCGACACAGGAGCGCGGGAGCGAACCGATGTTTACAAGTCCAAAAAGCAACGACGGTATGCGATATTAAAATACAAGGTAGATTAAAACTGCAAAATGCGTCGGCTCGATTAATAAAAAATACAGGCATTAATAAATCCTACGATTAATACGTCCTACAGGCAAAAACACAATCGGAGTGTGCGCGTTTTGAGTTCGGGTTCTTATTTTTGCATCAGGCGCCGGGCGTAACGGGTGCTATTATTTGTGCGAAATGAACGCTTTGTTTAGCGTGGAAAATCGACGTGGCGGGCCTTTGCTCACCGTGAAAATTAAAAAGCGATAGAGGAGGAAGGCACGGGCGTGGGTGCGGGCGCGGGATTTTACTTTTGATCTTCGTCACTTTCATTGCATTTTGATTATCGCTCCGCGACCGTGCACGCTCTCCTGGACCTTCCGGCGAAATTTCGGTATACACGCGTAAAATCAGAACGGGACCATCCTCCCCTCGTCTCCAATTATCATCGTCTCATCGGAAACGATACGCCGTCTGGCACGAGATTCAATTTTTGCAAACGCGCCTGTCCCTCCCGGCGATAACAAATCAAGACAGTGCGAGGAAACGAACCTTTGGCCAGCGGAAAGGGGAGAAGAGTAGGGGGAAAAAGGAAGAGAAAAAGGGAGGAAAAGTACGAGAAGGGAAGAGAGAAAAACGATATACGCGAAAATCCAGCGCTATCCTATAACGACCACCTTTAGGCGTATCTCCGGCGGGTAACAGCAAGTACAACACCAAGTCCATTCAATCTAATACTTCTAGGGGGGTTAGCAACAACCATTTGAACTCACACAGCCAAAGGGGTCGACACGAACGTGGTTAGGGGCAGTTTAATATCGGATAATTGAATCCGAGCCTTCCCCTCCCTCTTGCCGCGCGCGGTCTCTGGCTCGCTCCCGTTCGAGAGAGAGAGAGAGAGAGAGAGAGAGAGAGAGAGAGAGAGAGACAGAGAGAGAAAGGGAGGAGCAGGAGAAGGAGGGAAGGACGCAGGAGCTGAAAGAGGAGAGCGAGAGAGAGACGGGGCTGAGGTGGAAACTGGACAGAGCCAGCTACTACCCTCTTATTGCAACTGCGCTAAATGAGAGCGAGAGAGAGACAGCGCGAGTGAGAGACGGGGAGGAAGAGACGAAAGACGGAGAGAGAGAGAGAGAGAGAGAGATAGAGGGAGACGGATAGAAGGTGAGAGATGGAGAGGTGCATCCGGTCATTTCCTAATTTCTGATACGGGCCGTCCGAAGACCGGATGCGAGAAACCCGCCGTCCCTGAGTAACCTGAGTAACTTCATCTTTGGATGGGAGAAAGAGCGCGCGAGAGAGCGAGATAAGCTCGCTACACTCGTGGTCCAATCTTACTCGCGGCAATAAGAGCAAATTGGAGTACTCTCTTTCTCTCTCTCTCTCTCTAGTTTTAACTTTTCTCCTTCGTAACAAACAATTTGCCGCGAAAACGTCTCGGGATCAACACGAATCTATTTGACTCGACTCGCGCATACATCGACATGTAAAATACCGTTGTTGCGTGTAAAACAGATGGCGGAACGCGCAGCTCGGTTTCCGAATCAAAATTTTGATCCTGTTTTCAAATTCAATTTTCCATTTATACCTACTTAAATACCCTGAAAAAGCTAAACCACCTTTTTTATTCTGTTTAATCTACTTCATGAGTCGGAATATTCATCCTACTTTCGACCTCAATATTCTATTTAACGTCTATTTTGATATCCTAAAGTCTACATCCTCTTTTGAATCTACTAACTCTGTCTAAGAAGTCCTCTTTAGAATCTACCAGTGGTATTTTTTGTGTTTTCTGCTATTTAAAGAAGTTAAGCAGGATTTCAGTTCATGTGTGTTACACACATACATTGATCCTTAAGAATACGCAAATATTAGCAAGTTCAGATCAAAAGTAGGGATAAAATTTCAATTCAAGTTGCTTTGTCGAGAGATTTTCCTTAGAAGCTACGAGTGGCATTTTATGCATTTTCTGCCATTTAATGGCGTCAAATAGGATCTCAGTTTTCATGTATATCAAATATACACACTGATCTTACAGAATACACACAGATGTTAATACGTTAAGATCGGAAGTAAGGCTAAAACTCGGGTTGCCACAAGCTGCGAGATTGCTCGTGAAATTTCGCCTTTGACTGACGCGGGGAATCAGTCGCGAAGAAGACGAGCAGAAGCCGATCGAGAATGGAACGCTCGCGATGCGGAGCGGGCGAGCAGACGGCGATTAAAAGCGCCAAGTGTCGCCGGAACGGTCCGATAAATAACGCCTCGTCGTTAGAGACCTTTCGATCTGCCGAATGAAAAAGAATGGCCGCTCTTAATCGCTCTTCCAATCGGTTAATGCACCGCTCGCGGTGGCGCGGTTAAAGCTAAATAAATGGGCTCCGCCATTCTGTTTCGTCCTCGCTCGCTCGTTCTCTCTTCCTAATTTCACTCGCGTTCTCCCCTCTCACCCTCTTGTCCTCGTCTCTCTCCCTAGATCGCGTCAAAGACATCGCGGAGATTTATTTATCTAGTTAAACGAACAATAGAATGCGCCCAAAGATACGCGACTCCCTTGCGTGCCTCTCTTGTCTTTTTGCAAACAACTCGCAAAGAGTTTCGTTAACACGGCAGGAAGAATCTCGAGTCCTCGGACGATC
>NW_022639600.1:43284-49513 GCF_010583005.1 Odontomachus brunneus
GAGCAGGAGAAGGAGGGAAGGACGCAGGAGCTGAAAGAGGAGAGCGAGAGAGAGACGGGGCTGAGGTGGAAACTGGACAGAGCCAGCTACTACCCTCTTATTGCAACTGCGCTAAATGAGAGCGAGAGAGAGACAGCGCGAGTGAGAGACGGGGAGGAAGAGACGAAAGACGGAGAGAGAGAGAGAGAGAGAGAGATAGAGGGAGACGGATAGAAGGTGAGAGATGGAGAGGTGCATCCGGTCATTTCCTAATTTCTGATACGGGCCGTCCGAAGACCGGATGCGAGAAACCCGCCGTCCCTGAGTAACCTGAGTAACTTCATCTTTGGATGGGAGAAAGAGCGCGCGAGAGAGCGAGATAAGCTCGCTACACTCGTGGTCCAATCTTACTCGCGGCAATAAGAGCAAATTGGAGTACTCTCTTTCTCTCTCTCTCTCTCTAGTTTTAACTTTTCTCCTTCGTAACAAACAATTTGCCGCGAAAACGTCTCGGGATCAACACGAATCTATTTGACTCGACTCGCGCATACATCGACATGTAAAATACCGTTGTTGCGTGTAAAACAGATGGCGGAACGCGCAGCTCGGTTTCCGAATCAAAATTTTGATCCTGTTTTCAAATTCAATTTTCCATTTATACCTACTTAAATACCCTGAAAAAGCTAAACCACCTTTTTTATTCTGTTTAATCTACTTCATGAGTCGGAATATTCATCCTACTTTCGACCTCAATATTCTATTTAACGTCTATTTTGATATCCTAAAGTCTACATCCTCTTTTGAATCTACTAACTCTGTCTAAGAAGTCCTCTTTAGAATCTACCAGTGGTATTTTTTGTGTTTTCTGCTATTTAAAGAAGTTAAGCAGGATTTCAGTTCATGTGTGTTACACACATACATTGATCCTTAAGAATACGCAAATATTAGCAAGTTCAGATCAAAAGTAGGGATAAAATTTCAATTCAAGTTGCTTTGTCGAGAGATTTTCCTTAGAAGCTACGAGTGGCATTTTATGCATTTTCTGCCATTTAATGGCGTCAAATAGGATCTCAGTTTTCATGTATATCAAATATACACACTGATCTTACAGAATACACACAGATGTTAATACGTTAAGATCGGAAGTAAGGCTAAAACTCGGGTTGCCACAAGCTGCGAGATTGCTCGTGAAATTTCGCCTTTGACTGACGCGGGGAATCAGTCGCGAAGAAGACGAGCAGAAGCCGATCGAGAATGGAACGCTCGCGATGCGGAGCGGGCGAGCAGACGGCGATTAAAAGCGCCAAGTGTCGCCGGAACGGTCCGATAAATAACGCCTCGTCGTTAGAGACCTTTCGATCTGCCGAATGAAAAAGAATGGCCGCTCTTAATCGCTCTTCCAATCGGTTAATGCACCGCTCGCGGTGGCGCGGTTAAAGCTAAATAAATGGGCTCCGCCATTCTGTTTCGTCCTCGCTCGCTCGTTCTCTCTTCCTAATTTCACTCGCGTTCTCCCCTCTCACCCTCTTGTCCTCGTCTCTCTCCCTAGATCGCGTCAAAGACATCGCGGAGATTTATTTATCTAGTTAAACGAACAATAGAATGCGCCCAAAGATACGCGACTCCCTTGCGTGCCTCTCTTGTCTTTTTGCAAACAACTCGCAAAGAGTTTCGTTAACACGGCAGGAAGAATCTCGAGTCCTCGGACGATCGTTCCGCATCGGTATCGCGAAGTGAACGCTCGATTTTGCCAGCGTCTTGCGCAAAGTGACCGCTCGGACACACGCATCTCTCTCCTTTTCGTAATTACACGCGCTATAAACAAATATCCGGATCAGGGCGAACACGAACGCGCTGATTGCTGCCGCAAGCTGCGGCTTAATCAACGTCGCGTTAACAAGAAAGTTATCGCCCATTTAATAGCGTCGCGCGTTAACTCGCGGAAATTCCTTTAAAAAAGTCCTTTCATCTGTAACTCCATTAATCTGACTGGCGCATATCAGAACTTCCGCGGCGAGTTTTGCATTCGTTTGTTCCGCGGTGCATCGAAAGCCCTAGCGTGTGCCCGCGTGCGCGCGCTCTCACCTATCACTTGAGCGTTACAAACAACTATCCTATGAAGTGCAATGAATCGGATAATGAATTTGTATTCCGCCTGCGTACTCACAATATTTGTTCGCGAGTTAGCCGGTAAAAGCCATTCCAGCGATTATTTTCCGCTCAAAAAAGCCCGCGGAATAAGCCTGAAGACTCCGGGAGAGATAAAGTGGGAGAGAGAGAGCAAATAAGAGAGAGAGAGAGAGAGAGAGAGAGAGAGAGAAGCGTCGCGGCCGAGCGAGCGGTTTAATATTTTTTTAATTGCCGTGTTAGCTCCTGCTTTTTGCAGTAGCGCGTAATTAAACTTTATGTCGAGCCGTCATATTTGCATTCCATTTAAACTCGCCATTCGAAAATTACGAAATAAGGGAAACTTTTGATTTTATGCGCGCACACTCTTTTCACGAGCGCGAGCTCGAATCTCCGCTGACGATGTTTGACGGCGGCGATGGGATTACCCCTGCGATACCCAACTTGGCGCTACGCGCGACGCGACGCGACGCGACTTATTATATCGTTTTCGAGCGACTCGCGCGAAATTTGCGAGAGCGAAGCGGAAAGAATGGCGCGAGGAGAAGCGATTCGCGCGCGCAAGAGCGCGTAAATCAGAGCGTGACCCTCCTGCCCGTCGCCCCTTTCAGCGATTAGGACGATTCTGCGAGGGGTGAGGAGTGGGGAAGCGGATGTGGGCGAGGTTGGGAGGCGACGAAGGGGAGAACGATCACGGTTTCGTGTAGACTTAAGAGTGCAGGCGACGTGAAAGTTCATTAGAGGCAGCCCTGATGGACACGTGCATTAATCAAGATTTTAATTAGCACCGCGTGTAACTGCGCGCTCGGCTAAAAACTAAACATACCCCTCCCCCGTCCACCCCTGGCCGACAGTACCTACTCTAACTCCTGCTTATAACGGAGCCCGGGCTCGTAGCTAGAACTAGAGCCAGCTCTAATTAGAGCTCTTCTCGAGGCTCGAAGATTAAAAGCCAGGCCTAAGTGCCGGCACGATGCGCGAGCTCTCCCTCTCTTTCTGTCTTTCTTCTCCATCTATTTCTCGCCCTCTCTCTCTCTCTCTCTCTCTTTCTCTCTGCATCTCGTTCTCGTTCTCGCAACCTCGCATCATCTCCCTCGCGATTCCCCGCCTCCCTCTCTCCCAATCTCTCTCTCGCCCTGTCCTTTTTTTATCCCTGTCTTTCTCCGCGTCCGCTGTTTCGTTCCGTTTAATAGCGATCGGCCATTCGCGAAATGCGCGCGAACCGGGATCTCGCGAGCGAGCGAGTGAATGAGAGAGGAGGACGAAAGAGAGAGAGAGAGAGAAAGAGGGGATGAAATCGCGGAGAGGCTCTGGGAACGAGATGGCTCGATAATCGGGTCGACTGTGTCGACAAAGGAGATTCAGTTTCGAGGAGTGGCATCGATCAGCGCGTTCGATCTCATTTCAGACACACGGCCATGTACTCACTGCGATTGCTGTAATCGCGAGAATGACGGCGACGAAGACGCAATTCATTTCGCGTGAAAACAGTGCGCAACGCAGCGTAAATTATAATACGCACCGTTCGCTTCTGCCGCTTCAAAGAAACCCTCACCTGTGCGAATCGGTACGTCGTAATTATCCGACACTACGGACTCACGAAGAGACAGAGACAGACAGAGAGAATTAGAGAAAAAGAGAAGTGAACTCTCTCAGACGTTCCTCTCGTCGTCTGAAAATTTCGTAAACTCTTTTCTCTCTTTCTCTCTCTCTCTCTCTCTCTCTCTCTCTCTCTCTCTCTCTCTCTCTCTCTCGGGAATAGAGGCCTCGGCTTCGCGTCGCAGGATGAAAAGTGAAAACAGGCAAACATTTCCGAGCGTGTGTACGGGTTAGGAGGGCGGACGGGGGAGAGAGGGGGGAGGTAGGGGACGCGACGCGGCAGGTATCATTAAATCACAGAAACAGCCTCTGTTATTGACTCCGCGGACAAATTTATCGTCAGCCGGTACGCGTTTCGTTGTACAGTGGCCCTCAACGTCCCCCTTCTACAGCGTTCGCGTAGGTCCCTAGTAACCACACCGTTCCTCCCCTTGCCGCTTCCTCTGCCGTCGACCACCGTCACCGCCACCCCCTCGTATCCGCCGTAGAGCCCGCTACGTCATTGTTCTGGTTTATTCGGTGATTTGTGGATTTTACTACCTCCGCCTTCTCCTTCGCTCTCGGCCGTACTTTTCACAGGGTCCGATCGTCCGACATAGCTTCTCTCGCCGCTAGGAAGAGGTTGAGGAGGAGGAAGAGGGGGGTGATGCCAATGTGTGGCGCGCACGGTTTCGGCTGATAAGCCACAACGGGATCGTCAATGCGCGCCGTGACGAAGGTGACGTCTCGTGGAGTTTACCGGCGAGGCGCTAAAGCAGAGGGTACGCGGAGAACGCGCTCGTGGAGAGCCCGGAGGAGCGAGCGCGGTCGGGGCTCTGCGCGTTTTATCGTGAATGTGCTAAAAGCAAAATCTCCTTGATACACCTCGGAGCCTTTTAGCGTCTCCGCGAGTGAAAGTCAAACGAGGTTCGAACGACGGCCGACCAAAGGTCAGCCGAGTTAACGGATGCTCTTTGCGACGAGCGCACCAACGAGCGCGCGCGGGCCTCGGCGTCTCCACCAATTGAATTAGCGTCCGTTAAAAGAGTACGAATCCATGTACGATCGTAATGGTAATACCGTGCGAACGTATCGCGCATATACGTTGAATCCGCAGTACACTTGCGGCCGGGGAAAATTCCTACGTGAAATCGTTTAATCGCCGTCATCGTCGCCGCTCAGCTCGCAACAAAATTCCGCGACACGCTCCACGGCCGCTCCCGTTTCCGTCCTCGCTCTTCTGTCGCGCAAAAGGTAAAGCACCGCATTTATTATTCATACGCGACGTATTCGGCGGAAAGTTCAGTTTTGAGAAATAACGATACGAGACAAGCGTCATCGTCGAAAGACGGGGCCGGGAACGAGGAGGACTGGGGAAGAGATAGGGAACGAGCTTTCCGAAAATCCGCCTTAGTATGGTAATTGATTTAATTTGGGGGATGAATCCACCCTTAACGAACGCGCCGCGGCGATGGGGTTGGAAGGCTAAAGGGACCGTAAAAGCACTGCGACGTCTATTTGAGGCGAGAGACGAGAGCGAGATTTAGAGTAGAGAGAGAGAGATCGAGCACGAGTGAGAGAAAGAGAAAGAGAGAGAGAACGAGAGAAAGAGAAAGAGAGAGTGAGAGTGAGAGATAGGAAGCGTCTACGCGAGAAGACGAGCGTCTGATTACTAACGATCTGATTAATTCATGATTTTTAATTAAGAGGAAAAGCGCGGGGCTTCGTGGAGGGCAACGCCAAATTACTTAATCCTTCGCGATGGATGAATCCGCGCGTCGATCATCATTCTCCTCGCGCGAATCGCGAACCGCGTGAGCCGCGAAAACGACAGCGCGCGAGAGAAGAGGCTCTCCTCCTTTCTTTTTTTTTTTTATTTTCCCATCGGCGCGATACGCGGCTTGTGCGTAGTATCGATCGGCAACACAGGCGGCGCGCGCGCTTGGAAAACGCACGGCGCTCTCATCCTCTTCCTTCTCCTCCACCACCTCCCCCTCTTCCCCCCTTCTCCCCCTCGTTCTCCGCCGGCGGAATATCTTAATCGGCGCCGCTAATTAATCGATCGATCCCTGCGCGACTCGGCGGCCCGCCCTCTCATTATCGCGGTTATTAGACGAACGGTTACATTAATTTTGCGGCGCTATCTGCAGGCGTGCGCGCGCGAGGATGGATCGTCGCGCGCCGCTGGAAATTGAAGAGCACGAGAGAGAGAGAGAGAGAGCAGCCCGAAGATACCGAGAGGGCATAATGGAGGCATTCATAAGGGTTGGCAGGCCCTTATCACGCGGATAACGGCGAGCCCGCAGTCGATACCTCGCTCGAGTTGCGCTTTGATAACGGTTTGATGCGCGCAACACACGCGGCTCGGCCCTTCCGTTCGTCCGCAACGATCCGTCGCCGCGAGCCGATAAAAAGCGAATTCACGATCGATACCTACCTATCTAATATCGAACATAAATATTCTCTCTGTCTCTTTCTCTCTCTCTGTCTCTCCCTCTCTCTCTCTCTCTCTCTCTCTCTCTCTCTCTCTCTCTCTCTCTCTCTC
>NW_022639600.1:50012-53270 GCF_010583005.1 Odontomachus brunneus
CTCTCTCTCTCTCTCTCTCTCTCTCTCTCTCTCTCTCTCTCTCTCTCTCTCTTCCCCGTGATGTTTCGACGATATTAAAACGCGTGACGAAGAGGAGAGAGCCATCAGCGCGACTACCTCCGCGCAAAGATGCTTCTCTCTGGCGATATTCGCGCTTGTACGCGCGACGTCGTTGAAATTCTCGCGTCCGCGCGCACTTTAGAGCACATTAGCACATACGTACCTACGTACGCGTGTCTTTGTGCCGCGCGACGAGGTGAGGCGAGGTGAAGAGGTGAGAGGCGAGAGGGCGAGAGAACGAGAGCGCGTGGGTGAGGACGAGGGCGAGGGGCTGACTCGGTGCATATGTCGACCGGGTTTGAAATCGGGATATTGAATTCACGCCATTTCTGTTTTGACGTATCGCGGCCGGTGATACGATCCGCCGGGGGTTTATCAGCGCGCGCTCGCGCTCGCGCGTTCGTGAGCGCGAGCGCGCGGGCGGGCGAGCCGCGAGGAAGTGATTTTTTCATTCTAACAAATAGCCTTTTGCGGTTTATCGGATTTCGGGCCGGGATATCCGCCGGTGCGAAACCAGGCGCGCGCGTCGCGCGCCAATCAAAAACCGTCGCTCTGCCGCCGCCAGCCCGCACGCGGCGGGCGCGAGCGCGCGCGCGAGCCGCGGCGATTTTTGCGTTGCGACGCGTCACGTTCGAAAAATGACAAGTCGCGATAACGTCGAATTCACGATCGCCACGTGCGTATCTTGCGGGAGGAGGGCCCCGGACGGCGACGAGTTCGCCAAACACGACACCTGTGAAACATCTTCATCCGTCGCGAATTTTTCTTCCGGAATTTTCAACCCCTCGTCCGACACGATGCCCTCCTTTCCGAAATCCGCCCGAATCGCTCGTTTCGCTGTTTCTTTCTTTAATTTTTTTTTCCTCTTCTCCGTTCGAACCCCGAAGCAGTAGAGCCGCGTGAAGAGGGGAAAGAGCATCGTATTGGAGCAATTTTCGTCGCGATTTCCGACGCGTCGCGGTGCACGCGGCGTATTCGGGCTCTCTCTCTCTCTCTCTCTCTCTCTCTCTCTCTCCCCCCCCCTTTCCCTCTCTCTCTTCTCGTTCCAGCTCGCGCAAGGGAAATTGCAGGGGAAATTCGAAAGTTCGCGCGATACCCTATGAATTCCAATCGACCTTGGTTCCGCGGCCGCCGTCGCTGCCTGCTAGCGCGAGAATCATAACGCGCGCGCGAGTCAGAATTTCTAGATTCGCCCTAGCGGAAAAAGGACAAATATAAAAGACAAAATGAAATAAAGACGAAGCGTTGTCGTTAAATCGTTGCTCCACGGTCTTATTAAAAAATCGAACACGAGAACTCGCGCAATTGCGATGGGAGGCACCGAACTATGAATGCATCGAGTTGCAGTGTCCCTTTATTCGATTCGAATTCCGGAACGTTTCACGACGAAATGTTTGCGGAATACGTCGGTTCGAAGCCGCGTCGATGGCACGATGTAGGCGAGCAACAGGGAGGAAGAGTCGCCCTCGTCGTCGTCGTCATCGTCATCGTCATCGTATTGATTTTCATCGATCGCCGATGAGGACGCGTGGGCGAGATGGAAACGCAACGGCGTAGTCGGCGAAAAAACCAAGGCGCTTCCGATAAACTCGTTATTCTATTAAACCCGTGCACGGACGTGCAATTACTCTCGGTAACGGCCGAGAACGTTATAAGAGAACATCTTCTGTTGTCGTAATTGCGCCGAGTGATCGCCTTGACTGCGTTCGCTTCGACAATTAGTCCCGCTGTGACGGCGCGCGTAAGCTTGTGATGTAATTTCATGAAAAATATATTCCAAATTCTCAACTATAAAAAATATTCGTGAACAATAGGAAAATCGCTAATGGAGAAAGTGCTTCAGTTTCTTATATACACACAGAAGAACACACTACATTCAAATAAATGTTGCTTGTTTCAAGTATTTCATAAGTTCATATAGAATATAGAACAATTCATGGCACATAATTGTGCGTGATAATGCACACTAACTTTCCTTAATCAATAACTAAAAATCTCCATGATTATTTGCAAAATGGTAGAAATCTTTTTGTTTAGTTTTTATCTTATGTGTAGGCACACAATAGCAAATATCGCCACGTCTGTGAAGTTTGCCCCACTTTTTCAAAATTTGAAAAAAATGAGTAAAGTTCTGGTTGCCCCCCGAACATCGCCATCACAGCTCATGCACCATATCGCGATTATTTACTAATCACTTTTAAATTATTACTGAAAATTTTACGTGGTTCTTTGCGGAATGATAGAGGAGGTTTATGTTCAGTTTGATAAGCTCTACCTGTACATATAACGGGTGTGTCATGAATCGTCAGACACTCTACACAGGGTGTCTCAGACCTCCATGATGACCCTTTGTGAGAACGTAAATTGGATTATAATAATAGTCGAGATATTAATTAAAAAAAACTGATGAATGATCACGCGCGATATGGTAGATGAGCTGTAGTATGCGCTGTCTGCCGTATACTTATACATTAAGTCAAACTGAAAAAGTCATCTACTATTTTGCAAATGACCTTTAACATGATTTTTAAATATTAATGAAAATTGTTACATATATGATCGTATACCATAATACACAAGTTTCCTTTAATTAAAATCTAAAAATCTATATGGTCATTTACAAAATCGTAAAGGACTTTTTTGTTCAGTTTGACTTAATGTATAAGTATACAATAGCAGACGGCGCCATTGCAGCTCATCTACCATATTGCGCGTGATCATTCACCAATCTTTTTTAATTAATATCTAGACTATTATTGTGAATATTGTGAAACGGCACAGAACTTTCTTGCTCACCTCAATTCGTTCTACGTTCTCACAAAGAGTCATCATGGAGGTCTGAGACACCTTGTATATATCTGCAGATCTATCATAAGTTCATTTCATAAGCGTCAAATTTATTCAAAATACATTTTAAACTCCAGTTAAGTTTAGTATTTCAATCAAGAATATTAAATTGAAATAAGAATTTGATTTACTGAATATATATAGTCGAGCCAACTTTCTCTTCGTTAAAGTTTCATCATATTTTTGCAAAGAAAATAAATGCTTCTTTCGAGTACATGATATATATATATATGTATATATCATGTACTTGAACGAAGCATTTATTTTCTTTGCAAAAATATGATGAAACTTTAACGAAGAGCAACATTATATATATATATATATATATATATATATATATATATATATATA
>NW_022639600.1:55338-67549 GCF_010583005.1 Odontomachus brunneus
ATATATATATATATATATATATATATATATATATAATGTAAGCTCTCCTAAATTTTGTGATCATAATAAAAGTATATTTTAAGAGACTATTACCAAGAAAATATTCTTTAAAGATAATCATTACTTTAAAAGAAGGAAAGTAAACTGAATAATCGCTTTTCTTGGCAGTAGAATAGTATTTTACTGTATATTTACAAAGCTTGGCGGGATATCCGGTGTGGTCGGCGCGGACGGTATTCGCAGGTACGCGAGATTCGCGACGTTATTGCGACCACTTAATTCGCCGATGGTGTCAAGCTCGCGTACGCCTACGCAGCGGGTGATCCGCGTGCGATCGTTGGCCGGAATACTTTCGAGTTTCGCGAGCGGGCACGTCGCGCGAGATATTTCACATGTACGAGCCACGTATTCGCGCTATCGGCTGGACGTTGTTGCTACAACGCGACACGGATCCTCGGATTTGCGTGGGCGCGTCGAGATGCCTTTCTCATCGGGGTACGCGTCATTGGCGTAGAAGGCGGATCACGCGACGTGCCTGGAAGAGTCGCGAGAAGCCCGTGAGCAAAAATATCGCGCGCGAAACAATTTCTCGAGCTTTGATAAGAAAAAAAGAAAAGAAGGTCATTACTATTTCTAAAATTAGTGTAAAATATTCACTAGAGCGCTATACTTATATACACCGATGGCTCAGTCCCAAACATAGCACTGCAATCAATAAAATTTCCCTGCGAAAGGATCAGTCGATAGTAACGACTATTCCCATTATTGCTTTATGAACGCAGACAATGTTATTACACGCAAGACACATGGAGGCTGTTAATTACATCGTCAGAAACGCAGAACTATGTTGGAACGTTGGATCTATGGTACAGTCGACAAGACATGCGTATAACGAATTTATATACTACAGATTTTGCACTGAAATCTTACTTCCAGTAATGAAAATCAATGAGATATAAGACGGAGCAGTTATTAAATGGAAGCGATTTCATTGAAAATCAATAAATATCCACTGATCTCATCGATAAAATAGTCCCTTCCCTGATTCAATCAGATATACTTTTACTGATTCATCTTAAAAGAATAAATTAGACCCTACTGTGTAGTAATTCGTGTTCTTTGAAATTCGCGAGCTAAAGGCGCGCGAAGGGAACTTTTGGCGGAGATCTACGCTAGAATCGTCGTTGAAATGTTCCCAGTAAATCGATAACGAAAGAGAGAGAGAGAGAGAGAGAGAGAGAGAGAGAGAGAGAGAGAGTGTGTGTGTGTGTGTGTGTATGAGTGTGTGGTGGAGAGATAGATAGAGATATAGACAGAGAGGAGATGCAGGACGATTACGGGCGGAGGTAATGCATTCGCCACGAGCGAAAACAGAGGGTGCATCGGCCAAGCAAAAGTAAAAGAGGGACACGGAGAGAGAAAGAGAGAGAGAGAGAGAGAGAGAGAGAGAGAGAGAGAGAGCAAGCGCGCGCTTGTACGCTAATGGAAAGGGCCTCGATACACATTTACCGGCGACAAGAGCGCGTAGCGATCGATCGATATATCGATAGGCGCCCTCGCTCGTGTATCCGCGCTACATGCTTAGTTACAGGGGTAGTTAATTACGTTTAATACCCTCGATTATGTGTTTGCACCGTACACACGCTCGACGATGCTTTATGCCTCTCTTGGTCTCCGCGTTACAAACGCGCACGCCCCCTCTCTCTCTTTCTCTACCTCTCCCTTTCTCTCTCTCTCTCTCTCTCTCTCTCTCTCTCTCTCTCTCTCCTTCGTTTCGTCGCGGTCGGGCTCATTTTACGGGCTGATTCGAGCTTTTTCTCCGCTGAGATAAAGCGTGCATTTACGCGAGAGCGTGTGCGCGCGCAAAAGAGAAAGAGAGAGAAAAAGAAAGAGAAAGGGTGCGAGAGAGAAAGCGCGAGACGGAGTAAACGGAAGGAAGAAAGCTAACTCATTTTATTAATTTCGCTTGTCTCATTAAAATCGTCTGAGTTGATCTCGTGTAACGTAAACTGCACGCTCGATCTTTCCAGCATTTAGGGTCAACAACCGCGATCCACTCGGCGTACTCCAAGCCTAACCCTCTCCCTCTTCCCTGCGAAGATGCAGTTTCGCGTTCTACTTGACTTCTTTACCCGCCCGCTTCGCGAATTGTCAATGATGGGCGACGTTCGTAAAGCGCTCATCTGTCCTAGCATCAATCGTATCTGACGTAGTTCGATTTTAGTAATCTAATGAGAACTGGTGTTTCGATGCAAGGCGAAAGGCCATCAATCGAACCTCAATCGTACAAATATAACATCAATGTAAAACAGCGTGCCGATTTTGTTGAGACTTCCCCTCACCTCGCGTCGGTGTTTTCCAACAACTAATCGGCGCCAATCGATCGTTTGATCCATCTGCCGATGTAGACATCATTTTTAGCAGATGACAAAAAAAAAGAAAAGCAATGAAGTGTGATGAAATCCATGTCTACCATGGTTTTTCTTCGATTCTCAACGATCGTTGCTGTTTCTTGTCCTGTTCGGAGAAGCGCCTTCCTTATCCTTTCTCTATGCTGGCGCGTTGGTTACGGCGGAAATAATGTCGGTGCACTTTCAAAGTCGGCGAGAGTGAAGAAGAGAGAGAAAGGGAGAGACCAAGAGAGAAGTACTCGCGGGATAACAGCAGGGTGGTGTAGGTAGGTAGGTAGGTAGGTAGGTAGGTAGGTAGGTAGATAGGTAGGTAGGTAGGTAGGTAGGTAGGTAGGTAGGTAGGTATAGGTACAGGGATGGAGATGGGCGAAAGATGAAGGGGGAGGATTCAGAATGGGGGCGAGAATATTGGTTGACTTGTAATACCGAGAGTGGAGGAGGCAGGGACCCGGCGAATATTAAATATATTATTACATTCATTCTCATTTCCCTTTTAGCTCCAGTATGCCTGCTCGCTCGCCTCACCGTAGCGACAGCTCCGAGCGAGAAACGAGCACAAACAAGCGTTTTCGTTCTTGTTCTCTCTCTCTCTCTCTCTCCTCTCTCTTTTTGTCGCAAGCCTAAATTGCCATCGTTGTTGTTCGAAACACCTCGTTATTGCTCTCGGGAAATTACGAGGCTCGAGTAGAAACTCAAGCCGTAGTCATCTCCACGCTATCGATCGGTTAACGGGTGCTTCGCGCGCACTGTTTGGCCGCGGCGTTTTCGCGTCGGTGCTTCCTAATCTATTTCAGAAGAAATTTTCATCATTCGGCATCTCATCAACGATTATCGATCGCCGGTGTCTACTTGACAATCGACCAATGTTGCCCCCAGCGAGCCGTGCTCGCGGCTAAAGATGCGACTGCCTGCCAGGAGTGGCACTGTGTTGGCGTCACGTGCCACGTGATATTAGTTCATATATCGCGGGTAAATATGCAACGACGCAGAGGGGGACAGAGAAAGAGCGAGAGAATATGTGTATGTGTAAGACTGGCGGGTCCCGCGTGGTCGTATAGAGAGGGAGGGCACGTATTTGATGTAAACTATAAAACCCTCGTCCCCTCTTTCCACGCTCGCGCGTGGCCAACGTCGTCGCTCTCCACGGCGCTTCTCTCCCTCGCGTTGCCACCCAACCCGACCGCCTGCCCGCTCACGGCATATTGAAATCTTATGAATTTGTGGCCGAGTGTGTTCGGATCTTCGAGAGGGAGGAAAAAAATTTAATTTCCCACGATTTCAAGGTCTCACGCTGACTCGGCTGATAGGGACCGCGGGGCCGTCTCTCCGCAGTGAAATGTCCTGTGAAGAGAGACGTCTGTCGTTGGGAGAAATCGCACATCACAAGTACCATGATCAACGAGAATACAGAAAGAGATGGTTCGCACGGGTAAATGAAAAAAAAAAAAACTGTGGCACAGGGGGTTGTGCACGCGAGGAGGAATACAATCTCTTCCGAAGAGTCCGCGCGGGTATTGCGGCCAGGTCGCGGAAGAAACGAACGAGTCGGCCGGCTGCCGAGTTTGCGCGCGAGTCGCCCTGAGTCACCAAGTAAAACCGTTTTCGCGGGGAGTGTAATAAAATAGGCGATGTTTTGAGGCGGGGAATAGCCGTTGTAATCTTCTTCCGCTTGTGCCAAACCACTTTTTTTTTACGCCCCCTGCCCCTTTTCTCTTCCCCACCGTCTTTCTCTCTCTTTCTAGGCTGCGCTATATATTTACCGACGATATACGATCTAATATCACGTTGCACGTGATGCCAGAGCCGTGGCACTCGTGCACGGCACCCGTGTTCTAAGCAAATTCGCGATCCCCGCCTCCGAAACGTGATCCAGGCCACCGCCGTGAGTCTCTCTCTCCCTCTCTCTCTCTCCTTTCCTGCGCGATTTAAATCCCCGCGCTATCTCTTCCGCCGATTAACTGATTTACCGTACCGATGGACCGTATACACGTACGTTTCCCTGTCAGCGGCGATCCTGTAAGCTGCGGTCGTGACGAATTTTCATGTCTCGTCGATTCTCTTCCCTTACACTAATCGAAACTCGTTACTTTCACTCCAATCGAAACGATTAAGGGGGTCGCCCCTCAATTAACTCGACACTATTGCGATCGGTTAGACGGTCCCGTTTTCTGACTGTTGTTTTCGATCTCTTCTCGCGCGCTGCGTTACTGTTCCAGGTAATCGTTTCGTGTTTTGTGCGACCGCGTTATCGAATAAATAGGGTGTACCGTGGAACCATCTCTCTTTATCTTTCTTTCTCTGTCTCTCCCAGTGAGCATCTTCATATGCGCGCGCGAACGCGACGCGTATGAATGTAGCAGCCGCGGCAGCAGCTCGTTCACTAATTATTAATAAACTAATTGCGGCTTCCGGAGGGCACGCCTCTCTCGCGTAAATCAAGACGCGATGCGTACGGAGGCCCCTTTAAGCTTTACTCTCGCTCACTCGTTACGTGTCACGTGTGAAATATTTATACGTGTGTGTGCGCGCGCGCACGCTCGCACGGCCGCGTCTCGGTCCTGTAAGAGCACGTAACAACGTAATTTCGGCCACTCGAATCGACGTCCCGGCGCGATTAAGCGTAAACGACGACAATTAAACACCCCTTGGCCGAATGAAAATTTCAGCGCGCGCGCGTGCGACGAGATTAGGAACAGCACGCTCTATTTTCGCGCGTCTCTCTCCTCTCTTCTCCCGTCGATTGATCTCGAATGCATCAATGCGACGAGAATCTCTATAGCCACATAGAATAGACTGCGCACTCTTATGCGAAGGCTGATGACAAGATTGAAGAATAAAGATATGTCAAGTCAAATGCTTTATCTTTGTCACACAGTACTCTAAAAAGGGATGATATACGAGAAATAAAAGAGAGAGCAAAATGAAAATAGAAAGAGAGGATGCATTGATCATGTAAGATCATTTCTCTTCCTCCGTTCTCCCCATCAATTAGACAAGGAAAGTATCTTAGTCTCTGTTGCTCTCTTTTATTAATGTTGACTTTATTCCTCCCACAGCAATGCGCAATCTCTTCTATATATCTATAGGAATCTCCGGGGTAGTCCCGTGATTTTAGGCATCGCGCAGCGAATAATTTCTACTTTCTATCTTTCCTGCTTAGCCCGCGGCATAATTCATCGGCATATCCGACCAGTCGTAGTAATAAGCCGCGCGCGAGAGTCGTGATTTATCGCTCGCTCAATACGTATTGGATGCGCGGCCTACCTACGCCTAAATGCCGCGCAATTGCTGTTACACGCATTTACGAATGGTTATGTAGCGGCGGCACGGCTGGTTTCCACTCTACGCCCTGTGTACGCTCAATTATTAATTGCTATAATTAGAATACGCCGCCAAATGCGTACCTTTCTATCAAGTCGTTAGCATAATGTCGAATCATCATGCATCGGTCTCCCCGAGTTTGAAAGCGACATCCGAAAACGTATATCATGAATCTTTATTTTTCCTCTCCCCTCTTTTTTATGCATAGATAAATACATATAACTATATTCATATATATATATATATATATTTAAATATCTTTATAAATATCTCGAAAATACTGCAGCCGGCAGACAAATATGTTTCAGAGAACAAGATTTCCAGGGTTTTGAGAAAGAGAAAAGATGATCATCTTGAATTTTAACTATGGTTATTCACCAATGTCATATGGAGATCAACCTTACCTTTTTAAATAAAAAGTGATATTTTTTAGCAGATTCTAAAAAATTGCTTAATTCTGCGTAGAAAATCCTTAAGACATATTCGACCTAAATCCAATAGTCTAGAAGTTATTTAGCAATGAACAATGGAACTTCGCCAGTTTCTATCAATAATGATGCGTGCGCAAATTTATGCATGTGTCGCATGTACGAAATATTCGGCTGGTTTAAAATAGAATGTCCTGCGTATATATGTATATGTATATATATTGATGACGTATAATGAGATCAGATCGCAACGATAATGAGCACCAAGTCTTGTCGAATAGAACAGATGCGTATCTAATGCGCGAATAGAACTCGCTCTATCGGCTCTGATATGCCGCACGAAGCAATTAGGGAATCGCGTCGAATGAATGCTTGTGCCGCAAACAGTTCTGCCGCGGCTCGAGATTGAGTGGAAGAGTAAGAAGTTGAAATAATGTAATAATGTCTGGGGCGAAGTTTAAGGTGGATGTATCGAGAAAATTGTGAGGGATTATTTAATTATATGCGCTGGCATATTCGGAGAAATAGTTCTCTAATTGTTTCGAGCGACATCAAAACCCGCTCCGAGTCGAATTTTGTTTCTACATTAATTCTGCAAATTGCAGTCAAACTTGAAGGACCAATGGAGAATCTCGAGATGTAACATTGTACAGACTATTGGCCTACCTCAATGTTATAAATAGTTTCTCACTCCTCGTTTTCTCCGTGTTGAAGATTGAGGAAAAATTCGTTCCAGAATTATTTGATATTTCGTTACCTCAATATTCCATCTGCACTTAATTTTTTCTCTGAACTTCAACAAGCACAAAATGTAGTATACAGAGAGAAAGGAAATTGTTTATTTCATTGCAAATTATAGTCATTTTCAGTTTCAACTATATCTTTTTGTTGTTCTAAGAAAAAAAAGTAATAATAGTAATTATTTCATTGAATAATTATATTTACAATCAATATAGGATGCAGATGGAGTATGTATGAGATAAATATTAAAGAATAGCATAGATAAATAAAACTTTCTTTATTCGTAATTATTACGTATTTTCTTTGTTCGAAAAATTTCGGTAAGCCTCGAAGATTAGAAATTATGAGAAGCAACTGTAAAAGTAAAGACAACAAGATTGCGTGCCGATAACACTATGCTCTAATTAGAAATTTTAAGTCTGATTCGGTACAATAACAATGCTAAATACGAGTGAAAAGAAATTATTGTTGTTAAAACAGATGTCAACAAGTTCGGAGGACTCGCGGCTCAAGAAGCATTATCGGACATGCTAATAAACAATTGCAAAAATATTAGATTCTAAGGCCGATATTCATAGTTGTAATTTATTTACGATCTTTGATTTGAAAGTATGACTAATTACAGATTCATATTCACAGATTGTTATTTGATTAGATTAACGCGTGCGTTAATAACGTCACATATGTATGACGTAACGATTTTTTATGAGTAAGGCTAGTAAACAAATTTTTTTTATATCCATGCTATCAAATTCTCTAAGTCTGTTTTACAAAATTATAAAAGAAAAGAATACGATCCGTAAAGTTTCAAATAAACCTTGGCGGCGTGATAACTGTTAATATTTTTTGTGTAATATAAATATAGATTAACGAACAATCAAGGATGCGAAAAAAGTATAAAAAATTATTTGTTTAAATAATAAACTGTGAATAGCGGCCTAAATTTCGACTCGGCTATCTTATTCTCGGTTTCTCGTTCCGTTAAAATTGGAAACGTTTCGTACAATAAAGGATTTAACACACCTGGAAATGCATGACGTATGCCCATATCCCGGTGTCCTGCATCCACCGCATCCTGACTTCCAGTATTTTATTCTTGGCTGCTTTGGACACTGCATTGTCACATGCGTTAACACTCGCGTAAGCACGATACGGGCAACTACTGCCCGTGTCTTAATTAACACGATGCCGACGAGAACCCGATAAAAATGTTTTTAATTATTTTAAGAGTCCACGGAAATGATAAGCCACTGATACACGCTCCGCATCGCGGTACATCTACGTCACTCGTCGGCTCGAAACGTAATAATTCGTCCACGAGAAAACACGACGCGCAAGTGAGCAACCAAAACAATCGGCAAGAAGGGCAAAAACGTTCGACGCCAATCGTTCGACTGCCGTCGTGCGCCGGTCAATGAGTCGCACGTAATCTCGGTGATCACACAAAAAAGATCACAACAAGCAACGCGTTCAAAACATTCCGCGAGTCCAGTCGTGAATTCGACAACACTGTCTTTCTGCTTCTGTTTAAAGTGTTATTGCTTCAGGATCAAATTGCAGTCTCTATTGGAGCACAGCATCATACAACGGCTATCTCTTTATCCTAATTTCTACCGAAATTTTGAACGTCAATAAAAAAAAATGATAATACTGAAATTAAGAAAATCGATTAAAAACAGATGGACAATACTGAGATGTTGAATAATTTCGAATCAGCTATTTGTCAGGCCGTTCGCCCGTCATAAATTTGCAAAATTTGCACAAATTCGCAAGGCTAACGTGGGCAGGAAAATTTCGGCCAAATTTCGACTCAAACGTGACTCTGCGATCAAAGTACGATCTCGAGATATCGTCGAATATAAATGAGACGCCCATGGAGAGATGCCACGTGGTGTGACGTGGACGTGTTTCTCGCGACGAGGAATAAGAAAACAGAATAGAACGGAGCGCGGAATAAAAAATGGAGAGCAGTTGCGCGTCGGCCGTTTTTGAAGCGTCTCACGAGCCGGCCGCGAATAAACCGATCGTAAAGCATACTCGATTCGAGTTTGTCGGTACATAACGCGAGTACTTCCGCGCCGTATGGATACTTGTACGTGAGCGTCGACGAGATGAGGGGGCGACGATGAGGGGTGAGAAAAAGGAGGAATACGCGCGCCCTTTTTACGATCGCCAACACATAGTCGCGAGAACGTTATCTCTCGCTCTCTCTCCCTCTTTTTCACGTACGTTCCCGCGTGTGTTTTAGCGATATGATGTGTACTCTGTTAACGCGCACGCACAAAGTAGCCGCGAGTAGTGATGGCGTCAATTCGCTGGAGATTTCCCCACGGCAAATCTAAAGAACTATAGCGACCTACCTAGAAGAAGAGAGAGAGGGAAAGAAAGACGTATGTGTACTTGAAAATATTTAGGGAGAGAGAGAGAGAGAAAGAGAGAGAGAAAGACTCGAGTTCTAATTAGAAAAATAAATATAAATTTGGATATATTCTATTGTTTAAATTGTGCCTTATATTGAGTCGTTCATTAAGATATGAATAATTTTACGTTTTTGATAATTTCCGAATATTATTCGCGTAATGCTTAAGTCTTACCTTGCTTACGTTTTTCTGTACACCCAAACAAAAGAACTCTATTCGCGAGGTATTATTTCCTGCAATAACATATTTTAACCGAAAAATTCTTCCGAAAAAGTATTGCTCTTCTAATGAGACGTAGACTATTAATAATTAATTCAAATAGAATATCTCTATGTACTTGATATTACTCAAACTTCTTTCTTTTAAATCAAGAATATGTCTACTTGAAGAAAAATGTCCCCTTACGCGCAATACGAGAAACCAGCAAGACTTGTACTGTAGATAAAAGACGAAATTCCTCCAACTTGGAGGATATTGTACTTAGAATATCTTTCTTTTGGTTTTAGAAGAGTTCTTTAGAAGACATATATACACTGAGAAAGAAAATATTAGAAAAATAAGAAATATATATTGATTCGCTAAGTACTAATATAACATATTTGCGTGAACCAATATACATATTTCCACAATGAGAAAAAATTTCTTTCCAACGAGAAAATATATATTTTTCTAAAATATCATTACTTTTCGCGCAAGCAACTATTTATTCTATTTAAACAAACAGAATTTAGGTTTAAGTAAATCTCATTAGTAGAATTAATATTTTTTATTCTTCACACAGGTATTTTTTCTCTCAGTGCAAGAGCAGAACCCTCTAGAATACTGAAAGAATTCCGCTAAGGACAAGATCGTATTTTTTGCGTGCGCGCTCTAATTTGCAAAACCCGCTGAGAAGAACGGCAGCCAGATCCGCGTCTCCGGAATTCGCGATTGAAATTCGCGAACGTTGGTTGCGCGACGACTCGTCTGAGTCAGATCGTCCATCGATGTTCTTCTTCGATGGAGCATCTCGTCGAATCGCGGATTAGCCCATCGCTAAAAGTGCCGCACCCTCGCGCGTTACTCGTCGCCGCTGCCGCCGCCCGCCAAGACTTTAATGTCCCTGTGCGCAGTTTTTTTTCTTAGCGGGACGACGCTATGAATAAAACTCGACGGAAGAGCCACCCGCGCTCAGGATGCGTGGGTGGATGCCGGAGAGACGCTCGTTGCCGTCATCGTCGCGCTCACGGACGCGCCGGATAACCACGTATCGCCCGGAGTGGATGCATTTTTTATGACACTTCCGGCCGGCCATATAATTGACTCGATTATTTCGCGAGGTCGCGCAGCAGCTTCTCGTAACCTCGCGCGCAAACACGGCAGATCCCTCTTTAGATCACAGACGTGAATTTTAACGACGAAATTAGCGTCATCGGCGAAAACACCCCTGCTCTCCCTCTCTCCTCCTCTCCCGCCTGCTGCGCGGGTAATACGAGCGGATGGACAGTATTTTCGCAAATTATGAAAGACACAGACGCACCAGCGTCACCGATTATAATCGTTTCGTTAATTTCTCCGGCAAGCACGACGCAGCGCGGCACGGCACGTTTAAACGTTTCCGGTGAGGTGCATAAAAGAAGAAACCTGCCTTGTCCGTGCGTGGGAGTCGTTTATGGAGCCGGAGTTAGTTAGGTTAGGATAAGGCACGTACTCCGTAATTACGTTGGATGTGATAATTATGAGGATGCCGGGCACTTGTCACTCTGTAACGAGTTTTCTTTCATCTGCATAGTCCGCCACCTCGCCGTTCTTCTCGCGGCGGGAGACGTAAGCAGTTTGTGCAACAGACTGGAAAAACTGGTGCGCTTTGCTTATCGTATAAATTAATACCGGCCTCGAGTTCGCGACCTGCGACCCTCTCCCCTCCCCCGCGCCGTCTCCGTCCTCCTCGCTCCTGCCTATTTTTTTTCACCGTTGTCGCGTGTGCAATAGTTGTCTCGTTGCGTTGTACAATTAATTGTGAGCGCCTGATTCGCGCGCGTCTCGAGAATTTCAACGGCGAAATTAAACGCCGGAATAATTGTCGCGAATGAAAAAAAGAGAAAGAGAGAGAGAGAGAGAGAGAGAGAGAGAGAGAGAGAGAGAAGGGAAAAAAGAGCGGAGGACAGCGTTACGCTCGAGCGTGTTACGCGAGTAAAAAAAAATAAAATCGACGCGCGTATTCCCGGTGAAAACGCGATGTTTGTCATAATTATTTTCCCAATGTTAAATTTAACGTCGCGATTGTACCGCTACATTTCGTCTAACCGGGAAGGAGCGAAATATCTCATTTGCGTTGCAAGTTCATAGTAGAATTAAATTCGTATTCGTGTTCCGTAGAGGGAAGAAGAGTGGGGGAGAGAGAAACAGAGAGGGAGAGACTCCTCATTTTTATGGAACACGTTCGAGTTAGAAAGAAAGCAAAATAAGAAAAGAGAAAAGAAATATTCGTCGAGCTTCGCTAATGTTGTTTACTATCGAGTGGGTGGATTCGCGTGATTAAACGAGGTCCTATGCTGTACGCCCTCCCGCGAGAGACGTATCGTTCCAATACCGCGTTAACGAGTTCTAATGGGAGTTGGGAACGATAATCGTCGCCTCCGAAGCGAGTCAAAGTTTTCTTTCTAATTAAGAAACAAATAACCCCGCGCTCACGCTCGGTCCGTTTTCGGGCCACAGCTTCGTTAATAAACGCGGTCCGCTTATTAAACCAGGAAATTAATGTTCACCCCCTTTACGCTGTGGAGAGTAAGGCGCTGGAGAAAAAAGAGGAAACGTTTATCGATTGATTAAACCACGCAACCATAATATCGGTTTCTGATCTCAATCTTTCTCTCTCTCTCTCTCTCTCTCTCTCTCTCTCTCTCTCTCT
>NW_022639600.1:67828-70571 GCF_010583005.1 Odontomachus brunneus
TCTCTCTCTCTCTCTCTCTCTCTCTCTCTCTCTCTCTCTCTCTCTCTCTCTCTCTCTCTCTCTTTCTTCCTCTCAATCTATCTCCGTCTTTTTATTTCGGACAACCACTCGGATGTTGGTAATTAAATGCTTTTATAATTTGTCATTTTTATGCGTACACGTGTGTTTCAACGCAACTATGTGAAGTGTTTCCAAATTGTTGCATCGTGTTGCACAACAACTATCAAAAGTGTCGAACCATTTAAACATTCCGCCTTCAATGGGATGTTAAATTATTGAAACCAAGTAAGAGAAAGAGACAACAAATGAGAATTAGTTGCAGTCGTTCGAATGTTTTAAACTTATAGGAGGATATATATAATAATGTTTGACGGTATTAAACGTACGCGCCGAACACTTTCCCAGGCTTACAACGTACCCGGTGAATCAACCTTCCACCGATTCTTTATCCCAAATTATTAATATTAATACTATCAAACTATATTGATTATACTGACACTAACATCGAACTATATTGACCGTCAGACCGTCATTATTATCTTCCTAATAAAAACCTTTAAATTTTAATTCGCATCAACGAATCTACGATTGATTCTTATTTTTTTCTCATTATTATTAATATTAATTAATCCTAATGTACATTCCCGATTCTCTTTATGATTTTAAATACTAATTCGAATGTCGTGAAAAATACTGCCTTAGCCAGGAGTCGAACCTGGACCTGTCAGAAAGGACATCGTATCAATCGTTTGACCACTGAGGCTTCGACACTATTCAATGGACTACACCAAATCTTCCTATTTTATTACTAGTTTTCCTACTTATTTTCTACCATTTTAATCTCTCATCTTCCTGAATTCCTCTTTTTCAATTAGTCTAGTATCATTCTCAGAATTCTTAGCCTCACATTGACTCATCTTAGTTCTTTGAACATTATGTTGACATCAAATGTCGCGCTGCTTACATTCACCCTCGCAAGTTGTACCCTCTTCGTCATGTCCTTCTCTCCACGCTATTTTTATGATGTCTTCAATCACAACAGTGACTTCTACAGCGGTAATATTTGTGAATCTCGCCCTCAGCATCTGCTGGCTTTTTCGCGCTATCACATTGCCAGATTTCGTGCTGCTTTTGCGTTTTGCACCATAAAATATGATAACTCCTGTCGGCTAACAAAATTCTCTCTTCGTCACCTACTACTCTCCACTCTGCCGTATGGAGACTTATATTCCCTAATCTCTATTAATTACCTAAAGATATTGTTACGCTCCGCTTACTTATGTCCGAGTAATAAACAAGGGACACGTTGATATATACTAAGTATAATAAACAATTAATAAGATCGTATTTACAGCCTCAGGAATAAAGGAACTAATATCAGTCAAGAAAATTGCGATCTTGCACACGTGTGCGACCCTCTCGTCAGTTCATTTTTCTTGTTCTCTTTGTTGCATCTTATTTGATTTCATACTATCGATTTTTTTATCGATCCGACACGAAAACGCGGGTGCAACTCTTTATATACGTCTCTCTATTGACATGCGTTATTTTGTTTTTTAGTATGTGAGAGCGAAAGTGATGAGCCGTATTTTTTGCATCGGTTGGACATGTGAACGAATGTAGGCATGTGACCGCAATATTTCTTTTTCTTTTTTCTTCTTTTCAGATTTATATTTTATGTTAGATGCACAGACATATACTGAGAAAAAAAGTAGTTAGATCGGCGAAATCCGCGGTCCAAGAAATATTGTATTTACTGAATAAATTACACGTTAATGCAACAATAAATTGCACTGATATAGTTACAGATCAAATCGCAATCATTGAATCAATTCATCAAAACAACTACATAATTTATTAGATTGACTAAACGTTTGCTTGAACGAATTTTTTTCAAGGTCTCATTAACTCAACCACTTTGTTTTTCTCAGTATAACGTTCAGGTATGACAATATCTTATTCTACTCACCGAATCACCGTGCAGACTCCGAATCACCGATGTCCTACCGCAGGATCTAGTGCAGAAAAATAAATCATTTCGTTAATCGAACGCCGAGTATAAGGATATTAACGCTTTGTGATCGTAAACCGAGTTACACTGTATTCTGATTTTCGATTCAAAGGGTTCAGCAGAGAAACGTGAAAAATAAAGCTTACCTTCTGGAAGATCCTGTTCGGCACCGCACCTACATCCTGCGGGACTGCGGCCGCAAGATCCCCGCTGGATCTGAGACATAAAGTAATTTTTCTATTTAGTTACGACGTGTGTAATTGCTCGACTGAAACGAGGACTTTACAGTTGCAACAGTTTTAATTTTGCAAATAAATTCGCGATATCCTGTGTGAGATCTGGATATTCTTCGAAAAAAATACCGCCTCTTTCTCTCTCTTTCTCCCAAAGCGTCGGGCAGATTTTAAAGTTTCAGAAAGAATTTCACTCGTTGGCAGAAGCAAGCCAATATCTTCGACGACATTGCGTTTCGTGCGTACGATCCGCGCGATTCACGCGTGGGATTTTTGCATTCGCCGTTATCGAGCGGCTTGATTTTGTTTGTCGATGCAACACTTCGTTGATGCAACGTCGTTGATGGGAGCGCATCAAACTATGATTTGGTATTTAGTCACCATTAGGGACGCATTAGCACTGATTACACGTGCAGGTACCTACAGCACGCGCGCGAGCACCACATACACACTCGCGCGCGAACCACACGCCCTCTCCCCCCCCCCCCCCCCCCCCCCC
>NW_022639600.1:70938-91865 GCF_010583005.1 Odontomachus brunneus
CCCCCCGCCGCTCACACAAACACACAACACACATACGTACACATGTGCGCTCGCCGGCGCACACATTAACCCAGATTCGAGAGAGTTACAGATATGTGCGTGTCGTCCTCTCCTCCTCTACACAAATGTTTGCCCGCCTATAATCGGCCGGCGCGCATCCGCGTATTTCGTATGAATACTTTATCCCGCCGTTTCCCACGTCGAACGTGCGCCCTCCGTCCCGCACTCGCCCGCCGGCCCGCCCGTCGTCGCTTCATCCGTACGCGCTGCTTAAAAAGCAATTCAAAAATCGCACCACTTGGCTTCGACAGTGTGTGCCCCTTCCACCAGTCTGTCCTCCTGAACCGTGAAAAAGCGTCACGATCGGATGATTTGGCGGCGTTAACATAGCCCGCGGTGGAGCAAAGTGGAAAAAATAAAATAAAATAAAAGGTAGGAAATAAAAATCGTGCGCGAGCGCGAGGGAGCGCGCGGCTCTCACGGCTTCGAATTCGACTGCAATAATCGGCCGGGAACGTTCACGCTGCGGTAATACCAATCAGAAATTAAGCCGGGCCTATCGGAGATCGCGGGTCGGATGTCGCTCCCTCTCCCGTTCTCTTTCTCCTTTTCTCCATCTTGAACGTTGTTCCTGCCCGCAAGGAGAGAGAAAGAGAAGGACGCGGAGAAGGAGGAGAAGGAAGAGGCAGGGCTGCTGGATGCCGTTGTCTGATTCATATAATGAAATGTCTGTGAGATGATGAGCTTGGAGGCCAGTAAGTATAGCGTTGAGTTCTGGCCCGTGACCTCCGCCGGGAAGAGAAAGAAAACGACAAGATGCGGGAGGGAGATGCGGTCGCGTGCGAGATGCATCGCGCGGAGAGATGCATCGGCACCGCGCGCGCGTTCTTGACTACGAAGCCGTAGATTCGTAATAATTAACCGTGCACAAGCCGAGAGTAATACGTTTTAATCCGTAGCGCGAAACTGCGCGGACGTGCATCCCGCTCCTTTCTCTCTCCCTCTCTTTCTTCCTCGCACCCTCGTGTTATCCCTTCGAATTTTCCGAGCGACCGTATGAGCGTACACCACCGCGGATTAAAAACAACCGTTCTCCAATTGACTTGGAACGAGCGCCGCGTTTCCTTCTCGAGAAGACAGCAGGAGGAGTCGCCAGATACACACTTACACTCACACATCTACAGTCCTGCGGATCCTTCGTAGCCGCCGTAAATAAATCGGCAATCGACCCTTAACCCAGCAGCCTTTCCGATAATTTAGCGGTGGGTATCTCCCGACTCTCTCTCTCTCTCTCTTGAGCGGCGGCGACGACGGCGGGGAGCTGACACGAACTCGCGCGCGCGTGGCCCGCGCGGATGCGCGAGCGAGCGCGCGTTCTCTCTCGTTTTCCACCGCCCGCGAAGGGCGGAAGTCAAAAAATCGTCCCCACAAATCACCGCGCACAATGGCCCCGATTGTGTACGCCACTGCGCGACCCCTCCGACCCCTAACTAACTATCCTAGCCTCGCGGCCGAGGAAGGGGGTGCGCGCGGGCCGGGGGCGGCCCGGGGACGGAGGAAATCTATTGCCGGAAGTGAGTATATTCAGCGGCGGTCTGCGGTGCGTGTATGGAAATTCGAGACCGCCTTCCTCGCGAGGGTCCTTTCCGAAACCCCGGGGGGAATCCGCACGCGACGACAATTTGCCCCCGGGGCAGAGGAGACGCGCGCGCGGAGGGACGGGGAGGAGGAAAAATGCGGGCGGACTCGGTGGTGGACTGCGCTCGGCGACGATCTCGCCAGGGTGACGTCAGTCTTACGGAGCTGCGGTTACCGCTGTTCGAGATATGCTTCCGTATCTCAGTCGTTACCGTAAAATTATACATTGAATCTAATTTTCCTTTTCTTCTGCGTTTCTTTTTTCCTCCTTTCCCTGAGAAAGGTCTCTTGCGTTTCAAAAACGTGGACGATCGACGGTTGACGGTCGTTTCGAGGAAATTGAAATTATTCGAATCGCGACATCGTCGTCGTCGGTCGAGTCTGTGAAATTCGACGCGTGCGCGCGTTTCGGGAATTTTTCGCGACGATACGGAATTAGGAGAATATTCCTAATTACAGTTGTCACGAGCAGGGGGAGAGTTTTTGCGAGCGAGCCGGTCGCGACGGAAAAATCTGCGCGCGCGTGTCGTCGCCGAATAAATCCGGCGGCTAACGAGCCATTATACGCAGCATTATGGCGGGATTAGCGCGTCGACGCGAGCGCGCAAAAATCAGCCCGCAAACAGCCATTTTTTGCCGGCGCAGCGTGACGCGAACGCGTTAGAGAATAGGCAGAGCCGACGCGCCGCGGTGCGGCGCGTTAGGGCTAACAGCTATGAAATTAGAAGAAAAGCATCGCGTCGCCGCGACGTTTACGACTCGTTCATTTCATCACGCAAGGCTCGGTGTCATTGCGTCATTTGCGCGATGACATTGCCGTGAACGAGGATGACGTGGTAATCGAAAATCGCCGTAAAATCACTCTCTCAACGAAGATCCCATGACCGCGAGAACGTTACGTGTGCAGGATGTAACGTGATTTGTGGGACTCATACTTCAGGAACGAAACCAGAATTTAAAAGTCATAAAGACATTAATGGATACAAACTTCTGTTTCAAATAAAGCTCGCTGTGATTCCCTCAGGAAGGAAAGTGGGATTACAAAATTTATGTTAGAATATTATAGTTAAAGGTCTGAATTCCGTTATATGCTAAAATTTATTAGGAAATATAGAATTCTTTTTTACATTTAAAGAAAAAATACCTAAGAAATAATAAATATCTATTTGATGGGTGCTAGCAACATATTTATTTATACTAGTATAAAATATTTTTTAAATAAGAAAATATGTTTCTTTAAAATTAAAAAAAAAAATCTTAGTTTTTCATGATTAGTATCGCCACCAAATAGATATTTACTAATTTTTGTATCTTCTTTCCTTAATGCGGAACTAAAAGATCCCATATTGCTAAAATAATTATCTTTGAAAAGCCATAGTTAGAGTTGGCACTTTACATTTCCGAAGTGTTATTTTTTTTTTTTAATTAATTCGACGGAATTATTCCTACAACCTATCTGAAACTTTAATCGCGGCTGCAAGTAGAACTCGCGTTAAAAAATCTTGCGGTGCAGAAGAGCGAAGCGCCAACTTGGCAAACGGCTGCGGGGACTTCTTTTTCTCTTGGTTCCGTTCGGCCATTAAACGCTCGCTTCTTATCATCGACTCGCCTCGTACGGATTAAGACGCTCGCGCCGATTCGCGGAGGCATAATTAACGAAATTCATTATCCCGGGCCGAAACTAATTTTGTAACGCCTCCTACGCCGCCGTCGTCGCCGTCCCTTAATCGCGAAAAACCGTGAAATTTAATTAAATTTAGGAACGCGAAAGTGAACGAGGAAGGACGGAAGGGAAAGGACGGCGGTGGTCGATGCTAATAACGTTCTTGTCGTGCCATAAAGGTATTAAACCACTGAAATAACGTCCTAGATTATCACGAGGGATCGATCCTTTAGATATTTCAAATATCGCCCTCGTGTCGCCGCGACTCTCTCTCTCTCCTTTTTTTGTTCGTTCTCTTTTACCCGAGAGCCGCGAAGAAAGTTCCCGCTAAGTTTCGCACCTGGCAGGAAGGAAAAGTCAACGGGCGAATTAATCGCGAATAAATACGCGAAACGCGTTTCGGCGGTTTCATCAAAATTCTTGACATTGTTTGGCCAGCCGCCATTGCGAAACGTTTATTTAATATATCCAGGCATCGCCGGGCTTTAATTATGACGATAATACATACCGAGCATATCGGTTCTTTATACTGAGAGAGCGCGTTTAATTAAAAAATAACGCGAGCTTGTACTCTACGCGCGAAGCGCGACTTAGTGCGAGCATAGTTTTTGCTTTCGTTGCGACGAGGTTCTCTTCCTTCAAATACCAATATCAATCGCAATCATTCGTATCTCACACTAAATTTTGACAAGCTAATCGACGATCAACTCAGATAGCAGAAATGCCAACATAATAAACAAAATACTACCTGTCATCAAAATAAGTAAGGAAACTTCCGTGTCCTTCTTTCATGTTGCCATATACACACAAGATTATTAATTTTGTTGGTTATTAACACGACAAATTAATAATAATACAATCAATCAAATACAAAAGTGGGAAACTAACAAGGGTCTATAAAAGCTGAGTGCAAGAAAGAAGTGCGAATGTTCTTCGTTGCGATTATTTTTCATAGTAACACGCTTATATGATATATATATGCGTAACATTTATCATACTTATAATAATCAATAAATTTACACTTTCTTCTTGCACTTATAGGCGCTTATTAGTTTCTCACTTTTGTATTTATAATTATATATCTTAGAGCCTTTTTTAAAAATCTTTCTAATTTCTAATAATAATCACTAAAATAAAATAATTGAGATTTAAGTAAATACGTTGTCGGTGCGTATGTACCCACTAAGTAAATATTTGCCATTTTTCGGATATTTTTCTCTTTCAGTGTAGTTGCATAGTAAAAAGATATAAGTTGCTGTCGCTTTAGAAATTCCGCTGGTTAATCGCCGGCTGGTTTAATCGGAATTTGATGAACCCTCGGAACTGAAGATTCCTCGGTCGGGACACCGACAATGTTCTGACATAAGGTTACGCGAAACTCGCTGTCGCGTTGCGTTTTATTCGATCGTAAAATCGAGTCTCTCGCCTTCGATTTATTCGACGACGAGGAAGACGAGGACGAGTATCGCATGCGAAAACTTTCGAGTGAGCGAGTCGGAATGAAAGGATCGGTTATTAATAAAGATATTTCGAGGGTGCGCCAGCAATGTGTGCAGCGTGTGTCATGGCGATGACGACTGCGTCGCCTCACTGAGCCGCGGCTTGCGGTGCAAATGCACGCTATAAGATCCGGCTCGGACGAAACCGCGTTTCCTAATTAATTAAAGTGATTAAGAGTCGGTCGAATTATCGGTGGTATGGCATACACACGCACGCACACACACAACGTCGCGTTACGAGCCGACTGACGGACAAATATTCATCGTCGACATCCTTGATGTCGCAGTTAGGATTTTATAATCACAAATTTCCTTGGGCTGCACACGGAGAGTACTATGTTCTCAGTATTGCAGGAATGAATTGTCAGTAAAGTCTATTTTACTAAGGAATGTAGTAAATGTCGTTATATATAGGATGTCCAATTTCAGACAGCCAAATATCTCGAAAACTGAGTCTGGCAGACGGAAATGTTCCACATAGAATTTATAGTGTTTTGAGAGGGAGAAAGGACTTGAATTTTAATTACGGTTATTCGTCTAAGTCATACGAGCAAACTTATTTTTTTCAATCGGAAGTGATATTTCTTGTTGCAGATTCTAAAAAATCGTTTATTTCTGCATAAAAAATTCCTAAGACATGCATTGACCTAAGCTTAATAGGTTAGGAATTGTAGTTTAGCAATGAGAAGTGCTACTTCGCTAATTTCCATCAACAATGATACGCGCGCGAAATTTAGTATATGTTCGGAATATTCGGCTAGTCTGTTTGAAATAGGACACCTTTGCATAATATATCATGTACTAAATGCGCAAGTCTTGATAAATACTATCTTGATAATTACTGTCGAAATAGTAAAGTGAGAATGTTTCCATTGGAAATCAGAATACTCGCTGATGTATAGTGAAATACTCTTTCTCCTGATTCAGGAATAATTCTACTAACTTACTATAAAAAGGTAGAAAATTTCATTAGAAATATAGCGAATTTTTTAATAGCACAATTTTAGTTCCTAAAATATAATTAGTATTCATGAGATGCAAGGATTCAATTACGACAGAATGTCGATCTGTTCTTATGTTACAAAATTCTAGGTTAACAAATTCAGTAATTCTCGCAATAAAATTTTTTCCGTATGGAAATTATCCTTATATCGTAAACGCGACGAAACTCTACGGAGAGATCGAACTTGTGATTGCGTGTACCAAACGGATGCGCCGCTTTTTTTTCGTCGTGGCCGCGGAGTAGGGTGCGAGAATGTTCCCTTTTTCTGTCCGTTTTTCAATCGCGATCGAATCAACGATTAAACGCGAGCTAAGAATTTCACGAGTGGCTGGAATCCCGCTCGCGATACGCTCGGCTCCATGGTCCAGCAAATAAACAAATTGCGTACACCGCATCGGACGATAACAATATCGACGTACAGCACTCTCGACGCAGGGTGCTCGACTTAATCCCCGAGTTCCGCGGGATTACGCGCTGCGACTTTTAATCTCCGTCCAGAGCGGGCGAGAGGGCGAAGGGGGAGAAGTCGAACGCGTGCGCGCATTTTTCCGAAATATCCGAGCATTATTATATCCGGCTTTTCGACGATTCTCTCTTTCTCTCTTCTCTCTCTCTCTCTCTCTCTCTCGCGCGCGCGCGCGCGCGCTGTCGAGTCGAGTGGGTTTAACGGGGTGCATTCGGCCGGGGGTAGCGGCGGAACGACGTATATAGATATATGGCAGCCGGGATGGGAAGGAAAAGAAGTTACGAGTGTACACGTACGCCCGGCCGGATGCGCGCGTTCAATATTTGAGAGGATTTAAATTCGGACGTTGGACGTCCGGACGAATTTCAGTTGGATCGTTTAAAGGCGCGCCCGCCGTCAGGCCCTCGTGAATGATTAAGGCGCCTCGACCTGGAAAAGGAGAGCGGGCGGGCGGGCTCGCGCAGAGTCTGCGAGTCCTGGCGAGACTTTCCGGAATTGTCTACGTGCAAACGTATTCCGGACGAAATATCGGCGGACGTCGCAGCTCCACCGCGAATAAATAGAGAGACACACACACTCTCTCTCTCCCTCTCTCCCTCCCTCTCTCTCTCTCTCTCTCTCTCTCTCTCTCTCTCTCTATCTATCTATCTATCTATCTATCTATCTATCTATCTATCTATCTCTCTTTCTCTCTCTACTTCTCTACGCTGTCTCTTTCAGCCGAAGGAAAAGAAAAGAAAAAAAAGAGATAGAAAAATGAAGAGAAGAACTCACGAATTTTGAGACATTTATTCCTCTGCGTTTATTCGTCTCCGATCGTCGAGCGGAGTCCCGTTAGCGGAGCGAGTCATGACGCGCGTCGTTCGATTCTTAAATTGATCGCGGGAAAATAGACGTGAGTCGCAATCGAATTAAACCGTTCGGCTGCGATTACAAACGATAAACCCTCTCTCATTCTCTCCATATATATCTCTTACTCTCGCTCTCGCGTTGAAGCGACACGTCACGCTCAACAGCGCGTTGCGCGAGTCCCGACGCGGCGCTGCATTTTTCCCCGGCGTTTCTCCCGTTCGCGGCGCAAATCCCCAAAATCCGCAGCAGGTCGGACAAATATAAATAACGGAATGATAATGAATCAAATCGTACGTGAAAAACCAATAAGTTATTGGCCAACCGGCGCGAATGATTGGCCCGCGGTGTACCTGCATTCCGCTCTACCTCTCTCTGTCTCTCTTTCTCTTTGTCGCGTATCTCTTTCTTCGTCACGCTCTTGTCTCGTCCTCTCTCTTTCTCTATCTCGATGCAGTTCGCGCGCGCGTTTCCGCGCTGCACTCGTTCGTTCCCTCCCCCGTCGCCCCTGCGCGCGCGGCTCACGCATTTTTTCTCCCTTTTTTTCCCCCGCGTCGCGTTTCCTCTCGCCGCTGTTTCTCTCCAGCGACACGAGCGCGATCGGACAACACACACAGTGCATATTTTTCAATTAATTTAAATTACAAAACATCGCGGTAACGGTCCTGCATCCCTGCACACGCCTGCCCCTTCCTTCTCACCCTCGTCGCTCCTCCTCCGATACGTCCGCGTATATGTGTGTGTACGTCGCGTATGTGGCGCGCGCGCGCGCGTGTGTGCGTGTATGCGTGTATGCGTGACACGCAACGCACGTACGTCCGCGGCGGGGTACGTAATCATTTTTATTTTCGTGCGTGTCGCTGGCATTTTTTTCAGCGTCGTCACACACTCCCCCTCCCTCCATGCCGCGCGCACTCCTTCTCCCTTCCTCCCGCACTCATTGTCCCGTCCCTCTCTGTTCTCTCTCGCGATTTTTCTCATCCGGAGGTGCGCCGCGATCATAAATTCGTGACCCGCGGCCGGATACCTTCCAGCGTTAACGCCCTCGCAAAACGAACGCGCGATTCGGATTTCGATCGCGATCGCCGCGCCCGAAGCGCCGGCCCCCCTGAAAAAGGGGGCCGGATTTGCATACGGAATAACTAATTCATCGTGTGTTCAACGGCTCCGGTCATTAGTTGTTCGATCTTTTTAACCCGGCCGCTAGTTCACTCGCTCGCGTTATTCGCGTGCCGCGATGGACATTTTTTTTATCGTCTCGTATTTACGATACGTTACGGAAGGGTGGTTATCTCTTTCGATGATTTAAAACCCTTTTCCTTTCTCTCTTTCTCTCGTTCCCTCTTGCCTCCCTCTCTCATCATCTCTTTCTCCCTCTCTCTTTCTCTCTTGTTCGCTCTCTATACGCTAATTCCTTTTTGTCCGGCGAATTAACGAACGCGCGATTCAAATATGAATTTCCATTCCCCCATAAAAATGTAACGCGCATGATTTAAAATTACAAATTTCATTAAATAAAGTCTCTATCAACAGCTCTCGCCGTTCTCTGTTCTTCCAAATAATTAAAAGTTATTTTCGTTCCGAAACACCGTTAAAAACTGGGTCGTATGCCGGACTCTATCGCTCGTGTGCGGCCGCGCGGGACGGGTCACGCGAAGAAAAATCGCAGTAGCAATTTACACTTGAAAAAAAAAAATGAATGACCGAGCGATAGTAAGTGAGCGGATTCGTATTTCTTGTTTGCCAAACGAACCGTTCTTTTTCTCCCTTTGTACCATTTTCTCGCGCACAGTGGCGCGCGCGTATGCGCGGGGGAAAGACGCGCGGGGGAAAGACGCGCGGAGGGGGGGAGAAGAGGTGTATAATGCATCAGTGAACAAAATGATTGGTGCGGCCGAACCGTTTAGCCGAAAACTATGCTTGGATAAACTGGACCGATTCGCCGGTTGAGCGAAATCACCGAAATGGTAAAACTCTCTTTCATTGTCGCGTACGTTTTGATTTTATCGATACTCATCGAATGAATACGGGACCGAGCGGGTCCGCTGCGCGCGGATAAGTTTATAGCGCATTAAACATAAATAATCAAACCGCACTTTTGTCCACGGTGACGTCTATGTTTCTTGCGACCGATGCAAGACGCCAAGTTGCGACTTGATCGATAATTCGTATAGCGTGATCGCGCGTCGTGAGATTCACACAGAGGTTTCTCTGAAAAAAGAGAAGAGAAGAAGGAAAAAAGAAGAAAAAAAAAGAATCTTCTCGTATTCGACGCGACGCGCCGCGGCGCGGCGCGTCTCGGGACGACGTCCCTTTCAAAGTGCTCGGACGGCAGCCGAGTTCACCCTCCTGCCCTCCCTCTCGCCAGCCTCAACCTCCTCCTCCTACCCTCTCCCCCTCTAACCCCTTTCCGCTCGACCGTCTCTCTGTTTAATGCAGTCCATTAGAGTGCATTTAGATCGAGGGATAGTTAAAGCGCAGACCAGGCACGCCGCCATCGGGAAAATTGTATGTTGTGCCGCCGCACCGCGCCGATAGGCGTGTGTACTTAGAAATGACATTAGTCCCGCGATATCGCGCTCGTCCTCTCATAGACGCACACCCCTGTCCGTCCGTCTATCCGTCTGGGGCTGAGCAGCGGGTGACGGCACAAACGAGCCAAGTGGACGATCTCCCGGCGACGATAAAACGTCGCAGGATTAAAGGTTCGTCTACAATGCGCGGACTAAACTTGGAGAGAGAGAGAGAGAGAGAGAGAAAGAGTTGAAGTAAGAAATCAAGAGAATTTATATCGCTTATGTCTATCCTCTAGCAGTCCCTCTTTCATCAAAAGTGTCTCTCTTAAGTAAGGGAATTGCTTCCGGTGTAACGAGGCTACAGCGTACTCGAGTCGAAATTTCGAACCTCCTTTCGACCACAATATTCCATTAACGTATACTTGGATACCCTAGAGTCTGCATCAGTCTCTTTTGATTCTATGTAACCTACTGACTTGGCTGAGAGGTCCTCTTTAGAACTTACAAGTAACATTCATTTTGTATTTCCTGCTATTCAAAGTAGGAGTTTAAGCATGTGTATTAAGCCTAGAACCTTGAACACATGGGTAAAACCATGTTAGCCAAACTAACTTTACACACGTTACCGTTCTTAAAAACGTGTATTTTGTTTTTTCATTATACCCTTCAGTTTCATTGAATCGCAGAAATACTAATAGATTTACATTCCTCGATCGATTAAAAGAAAAAAGAGGAAAATATTCGATTTTTACGAAAGTTATGAGCAAACTGGGTAAAATTCACTCATATCCAGAGTTTATGTGATCTTTTGACGTTTAAGGTCTCAGAGGTAAATATACACTGATATCTCAAAATATACAGATATTATAACAGAAAGTTCAAGTCGCGAAAATAAAGAGGGGGCTAAAATTTCAAGAAAAATAAATTATTTTTTATCTTACTCCAACTTACGCCAACTTACACACTTCGCGTGCCATGGACGAGCCTCAACACGTCGCGCCGATAAAGAAGTTTCTCCCCGAAATAATGAGCACCCCCTTTGCGCGCGCGAACAAGCGAACGAGCGAGCGAGCGCTCAACGAATGGCCTTTTAATTCGCGGGCGAATGCGCGAGCGAGTGGGCGAGCGTGAGCTGCCGCGAACTCGGTGTCAGGTGATTGATTTAATCACGTTAGACTATGAAATAGTTGTTTCGCGCGTTACGAATGTTAATTTGCAAATTAAATGAGAGAAGCTGATTACGGAAATATGTAGCCGACGTAGACAATCCGGGCGCGGTACTTGATTTAATTATACATCATTAATTCAGAACATTTGTCATACTTTCTCGGCTCAGGTTAATTACTCATGCTGTAATATGTAAATGTACTCTGTCGAGGATTAATCATTATACCGGGGGAACTGAATCGCGATGTTTCGCAAATAATAAATACCTAAAAGTTCATAAACCGTGCGGCTTATTGTTGTATTACATTTTTTATCTTTCGCCCGCCCTGTTCCTCCCCCTCTTTCTCTCTCTCTTTCTCTCTTTTCTCGCCCCCTCCCTCTGTCCCTCTGCTTCACCCGGCGCAAAGCGGTCACGCGCGCGCGTTTAATGCATTTAGCGATATTATTAATAGCCGAGATTAAAGGTATTTCGAATATCTCAAATTAGCCGGGCGTCATGCGGCGATAAATTGTTGAAACATAGATTGACGCAAATCGATGAAATGCACAATAAAAATATTACACGGAAAAGTTGCGCGATATTTTATTTCCGATAGCGCAAATTTTTTCAGATGGAGTGAGGAGATTGAACTAGTTATTCGTAATATCGACGCCCGCGCGTGGTATCGAACGCATACACCGGGTGTCGTGAACGACCGCCGCTACTGGCAGCGAACAGCGGTCGAGATCACGTTTCTGTCCCTTCGATTTTCGAACGCTGAAAAGCCCGACGACAGACCAAAACTCGGCTAGTGTTACTTTGGACTATAATTCGCGTTAAATCGAACTAAGAAAGAAGAGCAGAGAGAGAGAAAGGGAGAGAGAAAGGGAGGGAGGGAGAGAGAGAGAGAGAGAGAGAGAGAGAGAGAGAGAGAGAGAGAGAGAGAGAGAGAGAAGGCTGCTGTAAAATTGATACACAGTGTGTATTGTCTATGCAGCGAGCAATTCTCGAGATCGAACGATTCATCAAGATCATTCCTCTCGATTCAACTCTCCAACTGAGGAGAGAAGATCGCGGCGGTTTCTCGCGTGGCAAGAGGTTGCCTCGCCGCTCAGGGCACCCTATATACGAAGGTGAAAATAGCTGTAGAAAGCGCGAGAGGCCGCCCCCGCCGGTGCTACTTAACTAAATGAATTCAATATCTCGGAATAAATACATTGATAAATCAGCCACTCCGCTAAAAGCTTACTTTACTTTGGCGAGCGCTCGCGAACGCGCGCAAACAACGTACGCGCGTGCGCTCACGTACACACACACACATACACACACACATCCATCCACATATACACACATACACGTGCGAGCAGACATCTCGCCGCGAGAGAAAAAGAGGAGGAAGAGAGCTTGGCAGCGTGAGGGAGAGAAGAGCGGGTGTACTTATAGAAGAGTGGTTTGCTCCGTCTATAAAGAATCTTGTTTGTTTCTGGCCGACGGATATCGAAGAAAAACTATTTGCCTCGGGGATTTAGAGTGTTTCGTGAGCCCTCCTCCTCCCCCCTTCTCTCTCCCGCCGATCTTCTCCGACTCTCGCCCCTTTGCCTTTCTTTGCCTCCCTCCCTCTCATCCCTCCCGCCGACGCTATCTCACGGAGAGTAATACACGACGCAAATAAAACTTCATTCTTGCCGATTGTCCATCGACCTATCCGCTACCGCGGACCAATCCGGCAGATGGACACGGAACGAGGGATCGATCGATCCTGGCCGCGTGAGCCACATTTAAATCAGCGCCGGAAAAGAGTGGAAGAGAAAGGACGAGGGTGAGAGAGGAGGGACCCGCGAGGAGGGCTTTTAAAGTTCAAATAAACGTACGGTCCGTTCCTTAATTTCGCGGGGAAATTCGCGGCGGCCGCTGCAGCGACGGCGCGGGATCCGATTACGAAAGGAGATTGGTGAAAAATCGATTCCCGGCTCGCGCAAAAACACACGCCGCGACACTCGGGGTGACGTCGGATCGAATCACCGGCGAGGTATGACCGGGAGACCGTGTCTCGTCGAGTGGGCGAACTTCTTGAGATTCTCTCTTTCTCCCTCTCTCCGCATAAACAGCTCGACTCTCGCTTCGCGCCATAATTTGAGCAAGTGGAAAACCAACGAGGAGGAGGAGGATGGGAAAGCCGAGTGGCGCGGAGGATGGTAGAAGAGGTGGGCCGGCAGGTTAGCCTGATTAAAGAAAAATCCGCAACTTGTTGAACGTCTTAAATATTCATCCACCCATTCAATGTAGCATCTACTTAATAACCGGTGTTGCCAACATCCCTCGGAGCAACCGCTTTCGCCACCAGCAGCACCACCACTACCAGCAGCGCTACTTCTTCTCACCCTTTGCCTATCTCCTTCCCTCCCTCCTTCCCTTTTTCCTGTCCCCCCTCTGTTTCTTGCGATCCATCGTCTCGGCAGGCCGCTACGAAGCCGCGACGGGGCAAATGAAATCCGCTAAAACGTTTTCTTAGCGGTATCGCCTGGGCTAAAAGCTAAAAGCGCTTTTAAATTCCGCCGACTCTCCCCTCCTCGCCACGTCGGCCGCGGCGAAGAGACGTTAGGCTGCTAACTGAACGCGCTGTTTGCACGGCGACACGTTCTCCTGGAGCTTCTTCCTCCGCGGAGGAGGTTGACTCTCTCCCTGTTTGTTCGATACCCGTTCACCCGTCGAATTTACTAATGCGGCCGTCCGCGTCGAGAAAAATAGTTACTACGCACGATTTCGGTGCTTCTCCCGCACAACTCGACGCTTCCGTCACGGCCGATATTTTCAGATTGCGGAGAACATATTTTGAGTACGTTTTGTACGTAACGAAACGCGCTCTTATCCTCATTTTCGACTCGCAATTCTACCATATGACGTGAATGCGTGAAGGAATGTCGGAATTTCACGCGATTAGCGAGATCCAGCAGACTCATCGGTTGCTTTATCAAGATTGTAGCGGGTCAGCTAACCCACTCATGGGCAATTGAGAGAATAAGAGAGAGGGAGAGCGAGAGAGAGAGAGAGAGAGAGAGTCGAAAGCCAGACATCGCCGCGAGTGGTGGCGTTTGAAAAGCCCCGGGCCCATGGAGCCCATAGAATCGTATCAGTTCCCGTTCCCGAAACAAGTTTCTTCCTGCGCGCCGCCGACGGGCGTGAGCAAAAGAAGAGACGCAGAAAGAGACGCACGAGCGGTATTCGTATCGTGCGCGCGAGAGAAAAAGGGAGAGAGAGAGAGAGAGAGAGAGAGAGAGAAAGAGAGAGAGGACAAACACCGAGTGAAAGAGGGTCCAGGGGAAGGAGGAGGAGAGGATCGACAGCGGGAGAGAGACGGAAGAAGCGAGAGAGAACGAGACAGAGCGATGCGGAGATGCGGAGATTAAAAGAGGGACGGAAGAAGGTGGCCGAGGGTAGCCGGGGGGGCAAGCGGGGGCGAGTTAAGTGGGTGCACCTACGCTCGGTAAAACAGAGCGGTCTCCGAATTGAGCCTGGCAGCGGTCCAGCCTAATGGAGACTCTTAGCGTAATTAAACGTAAACACATTCGAGGCGTCACGCTAATCTGAATGCTTATCGAGGTCCGCCGGTGTTGCCTCAGGGCCGTGTCTACCTGGAGCGCGCGCGCGCGCGCGCGCGATGGCGAGCTCGCGCTCATCCTTGGAAATGGAGGGTCCCCGTTCGACGAGGCCCACGAGTTCAGCGTTAAACGAAAATGCGACTGTTGTCGTACCGTCGTATTTATTTGCGTCCGACTTTGTGCGGGCGTGTTTGCTACACGAGTTTCTCTCATCGCGTCGAATTCGCGATACAATAATAGAACGCGGACGTAGCCGACGACTTCACACGCGTGCATGTATCGAGCTCACCGAGTTGAAGAACCGGCGAAGCGCGAAAGAATTCGGAAGGCGAGCGGGGACAGAGCCGACGAGTTTGTCGAGCGAGCCCAAACCCGTCACCGCCGCCCCCGCCGCCTCTTAAGAGTGCACTTCACTTCGGCGCAAATTAATTGGCCATCTCTTTGGCGGGACTCGAGTGGCTTTTTATTTTCATCACGTTCACGCTAAATTATGCGACATCCCACCGGCTATCGTGCGATACCGCGAACGTTACGACAGCGAGACGAGACGACACGACGCGACGCGACGCGACGCGACGTGACGCGTAGTGATGCGGAGCGGGGCGGCAATGAGCGCGCACAGTAAGGCTGTATTACGATCGCGCGCACGATATTCGAGGGAAACAGGTGTTTTGTTTAAACACGTTGTAAATATCCGTCAGCGCGAACGTTCGCGATAATTCGATGGCCGCGTTGGCATAACGGCGAACGGGAGAGAGAGGGAGAGATGTGCGTGCGTGAATAAAAAATGACCGCTCGCATCTTATTACGGCTCGACTCGGCACGAGAGAGACGCTTCTCTCTCTCTCATCCTTCCGACGAGTTCTTGCGGATTCACCGAGTCTCTTTCCGCGCGCAAATTTACTTCCACGCCGCGGCAGCTGCCGTTCGCACAACACAACAACAGCAGCAACAACCGCACGCGGTCGATTATCTATGCCGTATTAAAGCACTGTAGTCAAGTACTAAGCGGTAATTAACGGTGAACAAGATCTCCTCTGGATAAAGCGCGTTTTCCTTCTTCCTTTCTTCGAAGGACATGCCGGGCTAATATCACCAGTGGGCTAAATATAGATAATCGCTCGCGATTGGCCGATCAAGCGGAGGTCAAGTAACCACCGATCGAGATCTTAAAAGCGCTTGAAACCCACGGACCTGCTCACCTGCTCGATCTGCATAATGAAAACCGTCCATTAGGCTCCATCGCCGACTGCGAGAGAGAAAGAGAGAGAGAGAGACAAAGAAAAAGGGCGAAAAAAACAAGAGCTATTAACTACGGAAGCTAATAGTTGCCGCGCAGAAAGAACTATTCGTCACCGCGATCGTTATGATATTAGCGAAATTCCGTGCGCAAGCGAAGGACGCGTGTTGTCTCCGGATGGAAATTAGTCGTGGGAGAAAAAGGCAAAGAAACTCGTCTGTTACGTGCAAACCAGCACGATCGCGCAACTCGCCCGGCGGTCGCTAAATCGCGAAAAAGCGTGACTCGACACGCCGCGACCGAATAATTTGCTGTGCATTAAGGAAATTGCTAATTGCGTATTGCCGAGTTAAACAAGGCTTAAACCTCTTCACGTGTCCCCGTTGACGAGACGACGAGGCAAACACTATGAAGCATACAGGTTGGGGGAGCTCGGCAGGCAGGGAGGGCTAGGTTTACTGCTAATTGCTGTTGTATTACAACGACCAGTCAAAGGCAGCCCCTCGACTTGCCCCCTCCGCCCTTGCGCCCCCTACTTCCCATCCGCCGCCTCCACCCTTTCCGAGTTCTAGTAGTTGCCTGCCATTATATTCAAAACTCTAACCGGATATCCATCCACGCAGCCGCGAAGTTAAACCGAGTCGATTCCCCGCATCTGCGAGAATTTTCGCTTGCTCGCGTTCGCGCGAAAAAGAAGGAAATCGCGGAGAAACACGACGGATGATTACGACGTCGCTGTGGATTTCGGGGATCCGCGTTAATCGGGATTTAAGGGTAAGTACCCGTTGCCGGCCGAGGGTCTTCCCTGCTCGCGGGTAAAGAGAAACCTTGTTAATGTCGTCGACTAATCAGCGCTAAAACGTCGATCCGCCGTTGCGTCGACGTTTGCGACGCGGTATGCGCGCTCGATGATTGCGCTGCGCTGCGCCACATTATACGCTACGCGAAGCGAACCTTGCGCCAATAATGAAACATCAAATCATCATCCGGTCGCTATCCTATCCCGGAACCGCCATCCCGCCGCATGATCATCCTCGATCGAACGCGCTCGATAATCGAGACCGCTCGATGAGCGCTACGAGACGTGTCGTCCCCTCGTCGAGCACCGAGGAGACACTCCGGCCACCCACTTTCTGTTTACGCGCATCCCTCAAATTGGATCGCGAATTCGACCATGCAGGTAGTCGCGGCAGACTCCGACAAAGACTCGTCCTGAGACGATCGCAATTAATTCGCGACTGGGTGGAGGGAGGGGGGTCGTGGGGAGGGAGTTTGAGCAGGAGATGGAGGAGGGGGAGAAGGAGGAGGAGGAGGAGGAGGAGGCGACGGCAGAGGGGGAAGGGGGTGGTGAGGGGGAGGAGAGGGTTAATGGATTTCCACGCCGCCATCCGTACGGCCGTTCCCTGGAAGCTCGTCAGAGGTTCCATAATGCAGCACTGTGTGCAATTTTAAGCAACCCTTTATCCTGGCAGCCTCTTCCCCCTCCCCCACCCGCCAACGCTCCACACGTATAAGACTCCGGTCCAATTACCTCCTTGCTACGCCGGCTGCTGCTGTTGGGAAGGGGTTGCATGATAGTTAATTACACCCCCTTTGCAACCCCCGCACCACCACCACCAGAGCATTACCACCACCACCACCACCACCACTGCCGCTGCCGCTGCCGCCGCCGTGGCGCGCAACGCTCCTTCCATCTTCTCTTCCTCCACCATTTCCCACCCCCTCTCCCTCCGTCTCTCGTCCGCCCGTCTCCAACCCTTCTACTCACTCTACCACCCCCTATCTTTCTCTCTCTCACCCTTCCACTCTCGCGTCCCTCCGACCCCATCCTCCTCCTCCTCCCCTCCCTCCCCCGCCATTTCCTCCACCCCATGCTTCTCATCCTCATCCTCCTTCTTCCTCTCTTGCCGCCACTGCTAATTACTATTTTTAAAACATTAAAAGTAAAGTTTGTTAAATGAGTGGGAGTTAATTATGAAGCTACCGGGAGAGGCCGGAGGTAATTGGAGCGAACGACAAACAAAGGCTCGTACCTACGGCCACGGACTATAGCTATACTCAAGCCACGGTAGGCAGGCAAGCAGGCTAGCAGGCAGGCTAGCAAGCAGGCAGGCAGGCAGGCAGGCAGGCAGGCAGGCAGGCAGTGGCAGAAGGGAGGGAGGGTGGAAGAGAGGGTGAACAGGCGGCCCACCTACTACCTACTTTATTTTCGCGGAGAATTTCTGATCCATTCGCCATCGTTAATCCCGACCACTCGTCCTCGTCCGCGCGCGCGGAGCTCTTTCATTCGTCCTGCCAATTACGAGAGCTCGAGGCGAATGTCGAACCGGTTAAATTGCGAGGCTCCTCCGCAGCCCAAGGCGAGGGCTGCACGCGAGAGCGTGTCCTCGTGTGCAGACTGCGCGACTGCGACGCAACCCCGCGCACCCGTTCCCGTTCTCGTTCCCGCTCGCGTTCCCGTTCGCAACCGCACCTCGACGAAGGGAGGAAAGAGAGAGAGAGAGAGAGAGAGAGAAAGAGAGTAAGACCAGATTCTCTCCCTGTGTCTCTCGCTTCCTTGCCTACGCGCGACCCGCAACAACTTTCCCGTGTCTGTGCGTGTGCGTGTCTTTTCCGCAACTTTCTGGTTATTAACGCGCGATTCATTAATCGAACTTCGCTCACGACGAGCGATTCCCGCGAAATTGAGTCGCAGCAACGACCGAGATCTATTCATCTACTACTGAGTTATGAGAGAGTGAAAGAAAGGGAAAGAGAGAGAGAGAGAGAGAGAGAGAGAGAGAGAGAGAAAGAAAGAAAGAAAGAAAGAGTAGGTCATTGATCAGTTTTTGCGAATTTTATTCGCGGAATGCGAAATGTGTTACTTGAACATTTTATGAACAGACGCACTGTCGTTTAGTTGGCGTATTCTTCCTCGAGCCGACAAATTCATGAAAATATATATTCGGCAAAGCTGTCTTGTGGATTGTCGCAAGTAGATCGTAAGATGAAAAATCCGATTCTACGGATGTTTCTACAAGCGAGCAAAACATAACGAGCGATTAACGTCCGACCGTATAATTTTCCCGAACATTTTCCTTGCGTTACGCAGTGTGCACTCTCTCTTTCTCTCTATCTATCTATCTATCTATCTCTCTCTCCCTATCACTTCAGCGCGCTGCTTCCGTCGAAAAAATGGCGCCAACTGAATATTAGCATTAGCGAATATTAGTGGAGTCTCGGGGAAACTTACTCGGGCGAATAAGTTTTTTTAAGGTATCGCGTTTCATGCCATTTGCGTGGGCGAGAAGAGAGGTATCTCCGACGAAATCAAATAATGTGCGGGCGCGGGCGCGCGCACGCGAGGTTTGAGTTTTACGGTTATTAATTAACCGATACCAGATTTCTGCATTAGCGCACCGTCCCCGCTAATGCATGGAATACAAGTACCGGGATAATGTGTGTCCTTCCCGCGGTGGATAGATACGCCCGATACGAAGATACATCCGCGTATCAACAAAGAGCCGGCGCTGCTGTGCGCGCGCATCGACATATTACTTCCCCGTCGCATATTATCTTTCATTACACACTCGGAAACACGCTCACCTCGTAACTCCTTGTTTTAAGACCGTCTCGCCTCTAAAAACAGGAGTATAGGATGTCCTCCGCGGTCGGATTTTATCCTTCGCAACGGACGTTGTTCCGGCGTTCGATTCGCTCAACGATAACGACGACGACGACGACGATGACAACGACGACGGTGACGGCGAAGGAAGAAGAACGATAACCGATTGTAATAATGAACGGATAAAAGAGAGCTCGCGGACGGGGGTGGCGGAAGCAGATAACGTGTCGGCCCGTAAATCCCGCACGGCCCGTTAGTGAGACGTTTCTCACGCTGTTGATCTAGCGAGATCAAAAGAAAGGGACAGCTACGTGTCGTCGGGAAGTGGCGATGTAAATAGAAACCTCTTTAGGGGCATAACTCGGCGCACGCCGTCTGTGAAAGACGTATGGCAGCGGACGAGGGGCGTCGCCGGAGCGTGCGTTCGGTGTCTCCGTAACCGGCTCTGACGGATAGCGCCGGAAATAGCGAAAGGGATAGGCGCGACGACGAAGACGACGGCGACGGGAGCGCAAAGCAACAGTCGACGAGCTCACTCGCACCGTCTGGGAATCTCACTGTCGCCGTGGCCTTTTTCTTCCTTCTTTCGTTCGACAGCCATAATGCAGTCGTTAACGATCTCTGAGATTGTCTAACGACCGGCCAAGGCTACCGTAACGCGTGAGTGAGTCCCGGTGATTTCTCAGCCTCAAACTCCGAGCGCTGTGAGGATCTCCGGGGCTAAATCTCTCGCGGTCGGTATGGGAAGAGAGAGAATATTAGAGATTATAACCGCGAAGAGAAAAATGGAGGCGCACCGCCGGCAGGCTGGCTGGCGGGGCTGGTTGGCGAGATTGGGTGACGCGCGTCGGAAAATCGGGGAGGAACGTCGCGAGGGAGCAAAGTCGCGTTCTGCTATTTACTAAATACAGCGACACGAAACAGGCGCGTCGCACCATACATCAGTGTCCTTCTTTATCGAACGCGCCCCTTGGACGCCGCGTTTGGGACTATCGAGCTTTAAAGTCGGCCGCCGGCCGCGCGTAAACTCATAGCCGCAACGGGTGCGAGGAAGAGAGAAAACGAACGCTAACGAGTCCTGCGATATAAAGTAATCGCGCAATATCTCCCTATCCTCGGAGGAAGGATCGAGATCGCGGTTCACGACATCCGTTTCTCTCGCTCCCTCCCTCCCTCACCATTCATTCTACTCCGAGTAGCGCGTTAGGGTCGGATAAATGCCGCCAAAATACCGCCATTATGGAGGAAAGCTCTCCGCGAACGGGCGGAATTGTAATACGCCTGCTGAATACAATTGATCTATCATCGGACAGGGAGGGGGAACGAGAAAAAAAACGCGCCAGAGAGGATTTCGCGGAATAGCAATTCCCAAAGCTGCCAAGACACGCAACACACACACACGCACGTGTGTGCGCGCGCACACACACATACACACGCGTGCACACGGCTAAACGTTACCAATCTGGCGAAATCATTTATCACTAGCATGTCCGAGGCATTATACGGTATGTGCAAAACCGTGGGACGAGGAGGAAGGGCAAGAGGCGAACGAACGGACATTGGGTTGTGTGATGGACACTCAATTACTTTATGTGCCGGCAGCTAAAAATAACCGCATATATATCGCGACGGCCAGCATCGCGATGGAACCAATTCGCTCTCTCTCTCTCTCTCTCTCTCTCTCTCTCTCTCTCTCTCTCTCT
>NW_022639600.1:94306-100900 GCF_010583005.1 Odontomachus brunneus
TCTCTCTCTCTCTCTCTCTCTTTCTCTCCCTACAGAAAGAATAACAGTAGAAACCGCGTCTAAACCGACCCGGGCGACGGCGGCGACGCGACGGCAGACGGCGCGTCAACTATTTAATAATCTCAATGACCATTATTCAATAACGTTTGCGCGCGTTAATGCGAATTAACCTATTTTTCGGAGCTGCCGCGTCGCACCGACATATCGAGTGTTGCGCATCGGTATCGGCAATTTTCAACGCGTAACAATGCCGATGTAACGTTGTAATGCGTTTAATGACGTTTTCCTCTTCCCCGAACCGTCCGGTTAATGCAAATTATTATCCGTTCCTCGGGACGTCTGCGGATATCGAATGTTGCGCACGCGAAGAATTATGAATTCCACCCTTCTTTTTCTTTCCTTCTCGTCAGCCCCGCTCTCCGCCCATCGCGAGGGAGATGAATTGTTTGATTAGCGCGATCGCGACGGCGCGGCGACCGCGTGCGGCAAGACGCTAGCCGGGCAAAAAGGAACGAAGCGTGGATGAAAATATTGAACCAATGCGCGCCGCGGCCGACTACGCTAATAACGAGGAAATAAATATCGCATTTTCCGAGCGAGCGCGACGTCAAAATCGCGCAACGTGTGATTTCCATGGAAACAGAATCGCATTGCACGCCGCAGCGCGGCGGTTGTTTTACGAGTCTGTTTTTCGTCTATGCTAATATACGACTATGACGATCGTAATCGTTTCCACCCTGCCGCCCGCTCCCCCTCCCCCTCTCCAACGTCCTCCGCCCCCGCCGTCGCGGAGCCGATATTATCCAATGGGCTCGTGGGTACTTTGGAGTTTTCGCGTAGCGCTTTAAAGTAACTTTCCGAGGATTTAACGAGCTCGCCGCGACGCCACTCTTTATATTGTCTCCGCCGATTGTAAAAAAAAAAAAAGATATATAACACCGTTGTTCGCCGATCGTTCACGCGCAATAATCCCGTCCAACTTTGCGAATCATTCCTCGCGATTCTCACGCAAACCGAGGACCTTTGTACAGTCAATGAGAGGAGGGAGAGGCTAACACTTTTTTACCTCGATGAACCTCGGAGTGTACCTGCGATATTCAATGGGGAAATTTATCTCCCGAGAATTATTAACAAACAAATTCTCCAATTGGATACCGATGCGTTGCGAAACTTATTGAAGGAACAAAAATGTCGCGCGCGGAAGAAAAAGATTTGCACAATCGCAAATGAAAATTTCTTTCTGGGAAATTTACAACTATCATGCTACGCTGCGATAACTGAGTCGCAGAACCGCGTACAATATTTGTAATTGTACCTAGTAGAGTTTATATAACGCTGTAGCGCGGCAGGTTTGTTAGCATAGCCAAGATGAATGTCTGACACAACTAATAGAAAAGAAGGTTACATACTTCAGGTATAGACGGCAAGAAAAAGTATCTCAGAAATAAAAAATACGTATTCAGTGAGTACCAATGCAACGTATACTTTCTTAAAGTAAATCGGTAAAAATGTTTATGATTAAATCAGTAAAAGAAGTATTTCACCGACAATCAATAAATATTCACTGATTTTCAATGAAAATACTGCATTTTACTGCATCATCTTATATCTCACTGATTTTGATTAGTGGAGGCAAGATTTCACTGTACAATCTGTGATGTACAAATTCGTTGTACTCTGTACCGAGTCCAACTTTCTGCGTTTGCGACGATGGAATTAACGACTTTCATGTGCTCTGCGTATGATGACACTGTCTGTATTTGCAAATTGCATCAATAATTGGAACAGTGACTACTATTAACTCATTTCGTCGGCGAAATTTTACTAATTGCAGCGCTATACTTATAATTGAAGCATCAGTTAGAATTATAGCATTTTAATGAAAAATACACTGTGATTGTGTACGCGTGCTTTAGAAAGTTTATATTAATATAAAATACTTTTCAAATAAGGAAATATACATTTTCTTTAAATCTTATTTTCCATGAAAAGAAGCAATTATTTTTTCTATTTAAACAAAGAAATTATTTTCTTATTTTTTAGATATTTTGTCTCGCAGTGTATGCAACTTAATCTTTTACGTTTTATAATATAGCAAAACAAAATCAGCAAAACCAGTTCTAACTAATATTTATATATACTCATTTATTGCTCATTTGTTGCTCAAGATTTGTTGTAAAAAAAAATTTATTGCTCTATTAGTTTTTTTTTTAATTTGACGTTTTGCTAACGAAAGATTAAGTTAGCGGAACATATATATGTAACAATGATTTTTTTGGCAAATTTTGAGCAACAAATAAGTAACATATAAAAATATTAGTTAAAACTAATTCTGCTGATTTTGTCTCGCTACTTTATAAGACATTAATCTTTTGGCTGTTATATCAAAGGAAATTTGCCACACCAACGGATTTCACTATAGCTAAATCATTAGTTGCTCCAGTAATAAAGTTACCTTAAGCAAAAATTAAAAAAATTAAATTAATTTCCACCAACAATGGTGCGCGCGCGCGCGTTTACAAATGTTTACGTACGTGTTCGAGATATTCGGCCTGTTTAAAATGAGACATTCTATATATCACGAATAGATACAATTATTAATATAAAAAGGAAAACAAATTGCGTGATGCATAGTAACATATTTCTCATTATGGACATTTGCATTCAGATTTAATGGGAATGCACTTCCCCGTGAAACGAACAAAAATATTTTTTCATTATTTATTGAACGAGTGCACGATATGTCTAATAAAATTATTTTGTTCCGCAAACTTCAATTAACTCGAAATATGAAACGGTTTGCTGCAGTAACTAAGATAATATCAACACAAATGGGTTTGAACATGTTGACAATTGCTTCGACACTTGATTTATTTGCTGCACTAACAAATTTCCCTAGTTATAACATTTAATTTAGTTACTACGTTTAATTTTGTTCAGCACAAGTTATATATTCATTGAATCAATCACACAAATCATGTTTTTTACGTACAGTCTCTTTCTGTCACTGTCTACGCACTCTGTCTATTCGATCATCGAATGAGAAACGCGTCGAAACTCTCTCGTACTCCGAGACTGAAGGTCTCCCTCGCATGGCAACGTGCCTCGAGTCAAATCCTCCTCCTTCCCCTGGACCTTCGTCTTGCCGAGCGTAAGACGAGGGGATGGAGCGGGGGAGGGAGAAAATCTCGGCGCGGCGCCTTTTTAATTACACAAATTTACACGGAGCCATCCCCGAATGAACCAGGAACCGTCAGAATTCCCCGAACAAGGAGCAGAGCTGGCTGGGAAGAGCAGTGGCACGCGAACCTCAGGCCCTTCCTTGCCTCGCCCTTCTCACCCTTCCGTCGAGCGCCGCAATTTGCCTGTTTTCCTCGCGCCGTTGCAATCCCTCGGTACGAAGCGCCACCCCAGCTCGCTGACTCTTATTTCACGGATGCGATATAACCGCGAACATAATCTCGAGATAGCGAGAATAATTCCTGCTACGGGGTTAATCAAAGCGTGTATGCCGCTGGTGTGTGTGTGTGTGTGTGTGTGTGTGTGTGTGTGTGTGTGTGTGTATATATACAAATTATGTACAGAATGTTTTAGAGAATTATACGGCTGTGTTCGACCATGGTGTCTCTCCGTAGACGGAGGAGGCAGAAATTACGATTCGTAGACATGTTGGCGGCGAGTTCGATTAATTCGCACCGATTTGCAGCGTTTGTTCAAAGTAACAAAATCGGACAGATTAATTGTTCACATTGCAAAAGCACTGCCGTAGCAACGCGCCAACCAAAATTCTTTACGAAAGAAATTTTCACCAGAACGGTGAAAATTTCGGTGAAAACCCATGTAGAGTTTTAAATTTAATTATAATAGGGGATTTTTTTAATTTAATTCTAAACTAGCTGCAGTGCTCTTTCTAGTTTTAAGACTGATTCGAAGTCTCGAAAGACGTCACGGTGTTTTACGAATTTTATGAGCAATTTTGAACGGCGCCGTTATATTAATATAGTTTACTCTCCAAGCGCAAAGAATTAAAGATCAATTGTACATTCTTTCGAAGGCAACACACGCTGATAAAAAACGCGGCGTATCATCGTCAGGAAGTGACCACAGTCATTCCGTCGCGGAGAAAGACGGGTGGAGAATGAAGCACACCGCATACAACATCGTACACGACAAGGGGGGGGGCTGGAGGGAAGGGGAGGGTAGCAATGGGTGGAGGTGGATGCTTCTCCCTTTCCGCCCTCTCCTCGGGGCATTGTATCCCAGAGGCCGTTATTCAGAGGAACCGGCTCGATTTGAGAGCCGCGGCGATGCAGCTGGCATTTAGCAGGCATTCAATTAAATATTGATCCAGCTCCGTTTAGCGCCGGTAAACAATTATGCACGCTAATTAATGCCCCGGCGTTGTCGGCGCAATCGAACCGAATCGTCCTCGAACGCGCTGTGCACCGCGTCACGGCTGCTGGGGGCTCGTCCTCGTCGTGCTGGATCATCGATCCTCGCGGCGAGATATATGTGTATGTTCTTCCGCGATCGAGGCCGCGCTCGATCCTAATTAAAACGGCAAGATCGATTGGCCGACAAACGGGGAGGGACGGGCGCGAATCAACGACTTCGTTCTATGAAATGTGAATAACGGCATGGAACAGGCCGCGACTTGACGCGGTCAAATGAGGTGAAAATAATTTAAGCGGGCGTCACGCGGAGGGACAGAGGAAAGGAGAGAGAGAGAGAGCTCTAAATAATAATTTTTTCAAATCTAGATTAAAAGAGTCCACATGAAATATCGATTACGAAACGAACTGTATCCATGAATGAACCAAGAATTGGGGCATTGAATGCCGACTCTACTCGGTGCAGATGGAAAAGACAAAAAATGCACAAACAAGTATCTGTTACGTAAACTGTTACGGACTTGCAACAAATGTGGAATAACGGAAGAACACCTCATATCTCAAGAACAGCATGGGAGTCAAATTCTCGATGTGCGGAGTGCCCTTCCAGTATTTCATGTTGTGGCAAATACGTAGGCTTTTAATATGTTGTACATTGTTTTTTCTTTCTATCTTCACTGAGGAGGTTCAGAATAATGAGATATTAGCTTGATTTCCGGAACGCTCGACGCCTCGTTCAACACCTGTTTCGTTTGTGGATACGGTGTGTTTCGCGATCGACATTAGGCTTTTCTCACCTACGTTTGATCGCGCATCCGAGAACGTGATAATACGTTGTGAATAAATTTTTTGAAAAAAAAGAAAAAAACGAGACTACATCACGAGAGTCACGAGTGACATCATGAGATAGTCCTTTGCCTTGTTTGCGCACTGCGAATTTCGCTCAAAACAAAATATCCGTCTGTACAAGCGAGCTCACGACGCGCGAGAAAAACGAGCAGCGCCTTCGAATCGCCCGTCGGCGGATGCGTCCCGTAAATTTGGCAAATACACCCTAACATGTCGCAGTAACTGGAAGCAGCAGCAGCAGCAGTGGCTTGCTACACACACACACACCACACATATACACACATACACGCGCGCGCGCGTTCGCGCACAGAAACGCGGGCTCGCGCGCGTAACAACCGGCTCCCTTCGACAATTTTGTCTGCAGGGATACTAATTTCGTAACGTCTTCGTCTAATCATCCTAAAGGTTTCGCGGTGTGCGTGTCCCGTCGGCGTACAGCGCGCAAGCAAGGGAGAGACGGTACGCGACGCGGCGCAGCACGGTGCGGAGGGATGCGCAACTAGCGAGAGAGCCCGGTATAATTAAAACAGCGCCGAGGAGAGAGTCTACGAGAGGAGACAGACACCGTGCTGATTTCATTAAACGTCTTACCTCGGCGCAGCCTGCTCTCTGTTTAGTTCAGGACCTTTCGAGGCTTTCATTTCGTTTGCCCTGCATTTCGTTTCAAAGGGAAAAACCGGGAAAAGTAGCCAGGACGACGCCGGCAGGGGAGGTGAGATGCGTACAATTCGTGGCCCTAACCCCGTTCCCCCCTTTCGTTGCCTGTGTCGCAAACTAGAATTCGTCGCGGCGACATTCTCGCGAGAATTGTAGAAACGAGCCGGTTCGAGCGAGCGGCCATCCGTTCGTCGCGGGATTTTTCATACGTCCGTTACGAACGGCGTGAAAAAACGCCAAAGTCGACGGCGAACGAGAGATTCGCACGGATAATGAAATTGCGCTCAGTAGCTGTGTTGATTGTCCGGGCTCCGTTACGACGATATTATTCAATTGAGGCGCACGTCTGGGAAATCATTAACCGGCACGCACGCACGCACGCACGCAAGAAAGCACGCGCCATTTACGATCGTACGGCGCGGCGGCGCGTCCAATTACGGCTTGTCAATCGCAGGACGCTGCGACTCCGACCTACAGCCCTTGGCGTATACGACGAGATGACACGGTCTGTTTACAGATTCTAATAATCGGCCGGGCGATTCTCGTCGATAAATTTCGCCGCCTCGTAAAATCTCTGCAAGAATGCAAGCCGCGGTCCCTTAACCGCGCTCTCCCTGCTCCTCTCATCTCTCTCTCTCTCTCTCTCTCTCTCTCTCTCTCTCTCTCTCTCTCTCTCTCTCTCTCTCTCTTTCACCCT
>NW_022639600.1:102238-116150 GCF_010583005.1 Odontomachus brunneus
CTCTCTCTCTCTCTCTCTCTCTCTCTCTCTCTCTCTCTCTCTCTCTCTCTCTCTCGCAGCTTCATGTTGTACCGTCGCGTCTTCAACGAGCAGTTTCGAGTCCGGAAAGCGCGAAGTGTCCGGGAGGATCGCTTAAATCAGCCGACGTCGAGGGGAGACGATCTCGCGAGAATGAGAGGCACGCACATGTGCGAGAGGAAGGTCTCCTCTCCGTTGCTTGCGCGTCCACTCGCAAAGTTCCGCGGCGAACGGCCGACATTAACAAGTGACCCTTAATGAATTTCTCAGCGGGCGCCCTTCGAAAATTCCCGCGAGGCCCTTTGAACCCCGCGGGTCTCATCGACGTACTGATTTACGCGTCGTGATCTCCGATCTCTCCCTTCGATGCCGAATCACGACGGAAATAACAAGCCTACCCCCTTTGGACCTCTTCCTCCTTCTTCTTCACGAGTCCTCCCTTTATTCGCAGGGCATAAATAATCCGGGTAAATTTATAATGACAATTACCATAAAAATTGTCGCACAATAAAATATTCGGAGAAATTTACGATCGTGGAGCCCCGAAGAGCAGGATTTTCTGAGAGCCCCAGAGAGAAAGAGAGAGAGAGAGAAAGGGAGAAGAGGCTGCGCAATTCCCTCGTCCTCGCGGCCCCGCAGCAGCACGTGAGCGTAGAACTTTACAGCCAATTATTTTATACGCCGCTTTATTGTGGCCATATCTTGTCTCCGTGTAAGTTCCACGGCGTCTCGATCGCCGGCGAGAGATCTACGAATCGAACGCGACGAACAACTCGATTATTTCGCGGCCGATGGGAGGGAATGCGAGTATTTCACACGCGCGGAGGCCAATTTTGCTAAATAGTCTCGTATCGTTCAATTGACGATATACGCGCGCGAAACGATTCATAATGATATTTCGCGGCCGGCTAATGATTTATCTACGAAGAGATAATGTTCGACGGGGGATTAACAATATAACACGTGAGTGTTTCATTTCATACACGACCGGAAGCGACTGCGCCGCGTGAAAGCTCGGTTTTCCTTCGCGTATCAAATTAGACACGTTATTCCTACAAATACGCGCAACACCTGTATTATCACATATATATAGATATATTTATATATATTTATATAAACCCAAACGCGGAATACTTTATTGCAAAGCTGGCCATTAATTTACTAAACCCAAAGGAGTCCGATGTTGCGCGGGTGCCTTCGTTAACGTTAAATACGTTCCCGGCACGTTAGTGTAAATCAAGCAGTGGTAGAGCCTGCCCGGTGCCCTTTCTGTCCCTCTCTCTCTCTCTCTGTCCCTCTTTCTCCGCCCCTCTTCCTCTGCCGCGGACCCGGGGTAAACGCCAAGGCGGGCTAAAGAGTGCAAAGGGGCTAGGAAGGGGCAGCTAAATGATCTCATTAGCACATTCCTGGCCGGCCGCCTCTTCCATGTGTCAACCGAACTCAGCTTACCCTACGAAACTGTTCGGGACGACTTAACTGTCGCGTAAATAATCTTCTGCTCGGGTGCCGGTCCTAACGAACTCTGGATATATAACGAAGACTCGATGCGAGCGATATCGATTTCTTGTTCTTTTTCCCCTTTTCTCTTCTCGCTGCTTTCGTTGTCGGGACACACGCCAGCGTTTATCGCGCTATCCGTCACAAAGCGTTGCCTTAATCAGCCGTCAATTATCCCCTTTCTTATTGACGCTCGTCATACACTCGCAAACGTGCGCGCGCGACACTTGCTCCACTGTCGCGAAAATATTCCTCGTGTCCTCTTAACACCGTAATCGCGCACGGACGAGAAGGAGTTAACACCAGTAGGATAAATCCCGGGAAATAGGGATCGTAGGAGAGAACTGTCGGGGCACAACAATGCGTAGACACCTGTTCGGGCATGCGGGAACAGGTAAACGAACGCCGTCCATTCGCACCGGTGCGGAAGACTTTAAGGGTGGGCGGTGTTCAGACAGGCAAAATAAGTAGCGCGTACTAGTCCGCGCGACGCGCATCTCTGACTCTCGTAAACTCGAGCGCGAGGACGAACGTTAAATAGAAGACAACGTGGTGTCCTTCGCTTGTTTCGACTCCTCATCCGCCTTTCGCGCCGTGTACGTATTACGAAATTCTAGTCCTACTCTCCTACCAGCTTGTGAAACCTTCCAACATTCTGAAGGTTTAGTGTATGTTTAATACACGTGGAAATTGAAGTCTTACTTGACGCCTCAAAATGGCAGAAAATGCTCAAAGTGTCACTAGTATGTTCTAAAGAGGGACCTCTCGGTTGGTAAATTAAATAAAATCAAGAAGATTGATGTGTAGGTTTCAGAATGTTAAAGTACGCGTTAAATGAGATATCAAGATCAAAAGTAGGATCAAAATTTTGACTCGGAGGTTAACTGACCTATCGAAATATACATTGACGCACGTCTCCCCCCTCCCCACCTTTTATCGCGAGCAATTTTGGCTGAATTCACGCCTGAATTCATCGCTATCTTTCCTTTCATTTCTTTCAGCTGTTTATGACTCGTCTTTCTCTCTCCTCCCTTTTCCGCCTTTCCTCTTTCTCTCTCTCTCTCTCTCTCTTTTTCTCTCTTGCTCTCTCTAAATAAGTCCGCACACGTACGCGAGAAACATTCAGCGTTCTATAGCGCGGCGCTAGGCGGATTTAATCCTAGCAAATTAATTCCATTTTCTCGGAGCATCGCGCATTCTCTGTGTTTCGTCCTTCATCAACTCGGCTATGTGCAGCCAGCCCTTTCCCTTGGTGTGCCTGCCCCCGCCCCTTCGCCCCCAACCACCCCCGACCTCCTCCTCCTCCTTCTCCTCTTGCTCCGACCGCCACAGAGCTAGGACTCTACCGGTGTGCCTTGCCGAACCACCCCCGTGCTCCCCCTCCTCCTCCGCCGCCACCCCCGCAACCTTCTCCCGTCGAAAAGCTATACTCCAGCCGGTCTACAAGGAATTGTTAATTGCTCGTGCAGCGCCAATTTGCATAAATCAATTTTAAATCAACTCTCCTGCGAAGAGTGCGCGCGCGGCGTCTCGCAAGCTGAGAACGCACCAGGATATACACAGGTGCCCGACGCGACGCGACGCGTACCTTTCGTACGACGACGATAACGACGACGACGACGACGACGACGACGACGACGACGACGACGACGACGACGACGATTATACACACGGTGTCCTGATCGGCGCGAATCGAGCCATCTGAAGCGCGGGATATGCGCGACACGGCCGTGTGCCAACTCACCACATGCGTGCACACGTGCGTGCACACGTGCGTGCGTGCTCGAGTTTGCACGCAGGGACGGACAAAGTAAGCTCCCCGATGGCGTATCGAACCACGACACACGGCAGGCCACGAAGGGCGAAAAAGTTCCGCGGAGTGACAACGGTGGTGGCGGCGGCGGCGGCGGCGGCGGCGACGGCGGCGGCGACGGCGGCGGCAGCAGCGGCGGCGTATCGCGTGACCGAGGGACGAGGAGCGCCGGCGAAAAGAAGGGACGTGGAATTTCAATGGCGCATAAAAATGAGATGTTTAGATGAAAACGAGAAGATAAGCGGACACGGGAGAACGGACGGCGGCCATTTAAATTGTAATTTTCAGTGCGAGTTCTATACGAGGGATCGCGTGTCCGTAATGTATGCGCATCTCAAGACGTTCCACGTTTGCACAGAGAGCGGAGCGGAGCGGCGGTGTATATATCGCGCGGCTGGCACTTCATGCTGGAGTGTGTCGCGCGGCGAAAAACTAGCGGTGGCCTTTACGTAACCTTGATCGAATTCTCCGCGCCACTCTGTCCGATTAGAAAATTGGCCGGCGGGTGCGTCTAAGCGCGCCTAGATGCACTGCATAGTCCAAGTGTGTCACTTTCGGGCGCATGAGCATGCGACTCGGCTTGCCGTTTTGAGTCACGTTATTTAATGCGTTTGAGAGACGTGTAAATTATAATTTGACACGTTTAAGCGTGTTAAATGACGCGACTCAGGACGGTAAGAGACATACAAAAAGAGATTCAGCCAAAATAACACACACTTGGGTTCGCAGTGTATGTACGCGTCAGATGCTATATGACGCCGCGACCCCTGTCTGCGCGCGTCCCCCGCGATCGATGTCTCGACAAGCGAGTCGATATACAGTGAGAACACTGCAAATCCAAGTATGTCATTTCGGCTCAATCCTTTCACGTCTTTCTTACTATGTTTCAAGCCACATTATTTCATGTTTACACGTATTGAACTATAATTTACACAGCTCTTAGACATGTTAAATAATGTGAAGTGAAAAACCTCAAAAAACATGTAAGTAGAGCTTCATCCAAATTACAAGTTTATGAAAAAAGAACACACTTGGATTTGCAGAGGCTGCAACATTTTTACCTTAATGAACTTCAACAGAACGCATCCGGTATCTAGTGGGGAAATTGATCTTCTGAGAATTATTAAAGAAATTAATTCTCTCTCTCTTTCTCTCTCTCTCTCTCTCTCTCTCTCTCTCTCTCTCTCTCTCTCTCGAACAGGAATGTCTCGCGAAAATTGCGGAGAAAATGAAATGTCGCGACTTCTCTTCCATGGCAGACTAAAAGCTTCGACCACGATTCTCAAGACTTTGAAGCATGACGCGATGCAATGTGAATTGCTTTTGATACATCAACTTTGCGCTACGATACGATGCGTTTGTCGCGACTCACGAATCGAGTTCTCGATCGAATTATTGAGAGTTTTAGTAGGCTTGAAACATGCAAAACAGGGAGACGGCAAAGTACCGAGCCCAGCGGACCATTACTCGAAAGAGCGGCTTGTTTAAAGAAACATACCCCGTAGAACGATGCCCCTGGGTATAACGCGAGGGTTGATCGCTCGTGTCACCCGCGATTATGGCGTCCCAAGACTGACTGCAGTACGTCACGCAGAATGCATGAATCTAAAAAAATTATTCGAAAGCCGAACGTGCCCGGTGCGCGCAAGCGGAAATAACGTTTGACAAATTTACAAGTTCCGCAAAGTATGGCAGCAGGAGGATGAGGAGGAGAGCAGGAGAAGAAGGACGCGTAATATATTTTTGAAATAATACGCGCGAAGGAGGTGACGTCACGTGCATGACGCGGTTTGGAAATGCATAAGAGCGATGTGACCGACGATATCTAGAAATCATTGCGGAAATGACGCGGAAGTGACACGGTGATAATTTCCAAGCACTGCGACGTCGCGATATGTAGACGACACGTGGCGAGTATGACACGGGAATTCTTTCGAAACGGCTCACCAGAGTTGAGATAACAGCGAATATGGAAATACGCGGCACTTCGATATAATAGTATCAACACCGACACGCAATACCCACTCTGGAGCGCACGTAATATTATTTGGAAAAATATCATCGATATACAGGGTGTCCGATAATTTGCTACGGAGCCATGTGGTGTATAGATAGATCAGGGCATCAATTATGAATCTTTTCACGCGAATTCGGTCTTATTTATCACTCATATGATTTGTTTCCTTGGTATGAAATAATAAGAGTAATTTATCAGTACTTGAAAGCGACTATGAATCTTTTCTTTCAATATAAACTCGTGAAAAGTGAACAGTCTCATGTTTCAGGATTCAAATTTCCACTTTTTACGAGTTTATTCTAGGAAAAAAGATTCATAATGGACCCGCAAACTGGACAAAAGGTTCTCTATTATTTTATAAGTAATACATAGATTTTCGAGTTATTAATTAAAGAAAATTGATGAAAAACTGCACGCGATCGTATCCACACCAATATTCTCGAATTATTAACTCAAAAATCTACATGTTACTTGCACAATGATAGAAGATCCTTTTCTTCACATTGAAAGAAACTGTGATTTTGTAATCACAGAGAAAATAATCTAGAGATACAAGAAATTAGCTAAGATGGGCAAATAACTATCAAGCACTGCAATATCGCGTATGTTTTGTATTTAATCGATGTAAATGATAAACAGAGAATTTCTATCTGAACTATTTGTGAAATTCAGCACACAAGATAATGTCTCTCTGTGGCATCCATCTGGATTAAAGCCAGTCATATTACTTAGAAAAATTGACTGTGATAAACAAGAAAGATTAGTGACGAGAGGCGAACGAATATACGACTTTCACACTCCCTCTCCCCTCTAAAAAATTTGCTCGCAGATGTTGGCTACGTTCAGCAGAGAAAGCTCCTTTACATCTGTTGTAAGATTTGTGAATCTGATTGTTATGTGTTATTAGAGTCATCCAAAATTAAGAGCATGTACATCAATAAGATCTACGAATTTCACAACAGTTGCAAAGAAGCTTTCTGTGCTGAACGCAGCCATTGCTATGTTGTTGCTGTAAATTTTACTTATCGCAGACAATTTTCTAACAAATACAGAAAACGGCGATAAATTTTCAATATTTGAAATTTTACTTGGACCAGCAAAATTTTCCTTTGAGTGCAATTTAACCAAGTCTACGAACACACGACGGCGGGCGTCGCTATTGTAATTCGCAAATTTCATGCGTTTGTTCGCAAAATAGTAGAGAAATTCTTTGTTCAGTTCGACCTGTACACCGCGGCTGCGTAGCGAATTCGTGGACACCCTGTATAACTCCATTAGAAATATCACTGAGCGAGATTTATGCGAACGATAATTAATTGCAGGTCGCCGGGCATGCGCGGAGATTCCTTCGCCTAACTTGGGGGTGAGTAAATTATTATTATTACGCTGTTCGTGCAGTTAATTTATTTGAAATCCGATAGTATTAATTGTAGTCTATTATTGTGCGAGGACGAAACGATAGATTTCGAGCGTTCCGAGATCGTTGCTGAATTTTTTCCGCCTTTCGCCCGTGCACACAGACAAAACCGTCCGGATCACGGCGGATTCTGTAATTTCCAAATTCGCCAATTAATATCCCCCCGCGCGCCGTGAAGGTTAAATTATTCAGCGAAGAAATCACTTCACGGCGCATTCCCGCGCGCCACGGTAGGGTTGCCTCGTATAATATACAACCCGGCCAGGTATTTGTATCTGTAACAGTAATTACTAGAGCACGCAGATACATTCTCGGCGGGATTAATCGCGTGGGTATTGATCAATTCTCAGGAAACGTGAAGTCGCTTTTACATGCGCGCAGCTCTCTCACTGTGCTGCAACGGCGTGGAATGCGTTTAATCTATTAGCGCGATTTATAGCAATCTCCATCGTTGAGCAGGAAAATGGAAAAAAAGTAGCTTGGGAGTATCAATTCGGAAAAAGTTCGCAGACGATAGTCGCGAATTATTGTGAACCGAGGATAAACGAAACGCAAACTCCACATTCTTCAAACGGCGATCCGCGCTTCGTGCTTGAATTTTGCAGAGTGAAATCTCACTCTCAAAACGAGTGAAAGCTCAACGCTCGCGTGGATTCTTAATCCCTACTAGTGCGTGTTGCCATCGATCCGAGTAAATTTGTTCCTACGCCACGGCGGAATACAACCAGATTCACTCTCTTAGATTTCATATGGAAAATATTCGCTTAACGATTCAACGTGGAGAATTCACTCTCGAAAGTTTCCCCACCTCTCTCTCTCTCTCTCTCTCTCTCTCTCTCTTTCTGTATAAGAAGTTACTCGAATTCGAGTGAAATTTCGCTCAAAGAAATTTGGAGAATACGACCGCGTCTGATGTCTCCTCTTTTCTTTTCCTTTTTTCTCTCGTCCTTCCGCAACCGCCGCGTCGATGAGGAACATTAGACATTACGGCGTCATTGTTCCGCATAATTAATTTCATACAATTCTCGATTGTTCGCGCGCACACGACGACGACGACGATAGAGACGACGACGACGACGGCGGCGGCGGCGTTTCGTCGCGACGCGCTGCGCCGCGGCGCGCAGGACGGCAAACTTGCGCAATTGTTTTGAAACGAAAGTAAATTTAATTTACCGGCTAATTATCGCCCGTGCAAAGTTCTGAATTAAACTTGTAATTGGCTTTCGCTTGATTCGAAGAAATTGTACTAAGCCACCCTTCCACCCTCTCTTCTTCGCTCCCTCCGTCTATCTCTCTCCCTCGCACCACCAGCACCCTTTCTGCCCATCCTGCTTCGAGACATTCTATGTAATCTCCTATGTAGACATGTATGTAGGTGAGTATGTGTGTATGTATGCCGATACGCACGCAACGGAACCTAACCCAACCTAACCATCGCAGTCTTCATCGTACACCGAACCGAATGTTGTATACGTTAAGCCTAATATATGTCTACAACGTTGTCATTAAATGTTTTCCCGACGAATAATTTGTAAAAATATCTCTTTCGACGTGCGCGTTTACACGCACCTGCAAATTGTCCCGGGTGAGTATTTGTCAAATATCTATAGTGCACACATTCAAGTCAAATCAGCCGAGTCGCGGAAATAGGATCACCGATTTACCGCGGTTTCGCGATAATTTGTTCAACCCCCTTGCCAGAAATTTGTTACTCATTTCTCCCTCCTCTTCCTTTTTTCTCTCTGTCTCCCTAACTCTTTTTCTCTCTCTTTCTCTCTTCGATTCCGCGCCGCTTCAACACTCCCGTACTTAAACCAGTGTAATTCTTGCGAGCGCACGAAATAAATTTTAATTTCGCTCGGGTAGCCCTTCGTGTGTCTTTCCTCTCCTGATTTTTCTGGAAAACCGTTAAAGATACCGGGTTTCCTTTTGAGGAACAAAAGAACGCGCCGGGAAACGGCACAAAAGCTTAATTACTCGCCCGTTCGAAAAACTGTCCGCCAAGAAAGCTTTTTTAATATTTTAAAGTGAATACAGCGAGAGCAGGGGAAAAGAACGCGATTGTTCTCGGCAGCAATTTTAGCCAAACGATTCGCGTGTTTTCTTGCCGAAAAGAGTAAAGGAAACAAAAATCTCGGCAATAAGTAGGCGCACACGTACGCGTGAGCTTGGACATGATTTTTTCTTCGACACGACCCTCGAGAGGTTCACCCACCTCCGGCCTGAAATAACCGCCGAGATTTCGATCACTTCGCGCGTCACCCGTGCACGCACGCACGCACATACGCACGCACGCACACGCGCCCATAGAATTTCACGGTGTTTCATGTGGGAAAATGACTCTTTGTTTAGAATGCACGCGGTACGCGCGCGCACGCATACTCGCATATAGGGCGCAGATACGCTCAAGCAGATAAGGGGAGATACGGTTCGGCTTAAGGAAGCGGTTAATTACCAGAAGATAGTAAATTGCTAGTAGCACGGACTTGTACTTGGCTGATACACACCCTACCTACCTAACCGAAAGAACCTTTATCCCGATCGCGGATACCTTCGAGTAATGGTCTCTTTCTCTCTCCCTCCCGCCCTCCTTCTCTCTCTGGCTCGCTCCCTCCGACGTTTACGGTCTGATTAGCAATAAACGCGAAGAAAGAATGCGTCCGCTTTGCGCGAACGCGAATACCGATCTAATTTGATCCGATAGACTTTAGCTCCACGTACAGTCTCGTTTTCGATCTCGTCCGGTTTAGTCTGCGATCTAGTCTGTCTAATTCGGCTCGAACGAACCCATGAAGTTTCAGAGGGCCGTATTCTTGACGTGTATTCGAACGCCAAGTATGCTTTTCTGATTTTCAAGTTAAAGAACTTTATTCGAGAGGCTCCTACAAGAGAAACGGAATTTGGAATAAAAAGTGTGTACGAATACGCCTCAAGAATATCACCTCAGGATCGATATCAGGGTATCGATCATAAATATCTTTTCCTCTAGCGTGAACTTGTGAAAAATGGAAAGTTTCATATGAAAATATTTCCGTTGTTCGAGCAGTTATATATACACGATCGTAAAAGTCGTCGAGTTCGCGTGAAACTGTTCACTTTTCGCGTTTGCGCCCTTAAAAGGTTATACGATCGCCATCTTGGGTATGGATCATACATCTTTTTCCCTAGCGTGAAAAGTCACGAAAAGTAAAAAGGTTTACATGAAAATATTCACATTTCCGTTATTCGAGCAGTTACATGATCGCAAAAGTCGTCGAGTTCGCGTGAAACTGTTCACTTTTGCAACCTTGGAGTAAAGTTACACGGTCGCCACTCTGACGTCGTGAACACACGCAGTGTCTCGGTTCACGTCGGCCGTTGGGTAAATCGACGTCACCAACGACCCCGTGCGCTTTTCACCTCGCGTTCGCCTAAATGACGTTAATTTTCTCGCACAATTTCGGCATTAAGAAAGATGGGCTGGCAAGCGGGCGATGAGGTAGTAAAGTCAAGCCGTGCGCATCCACAAAGTCGACGATAGCGAGCGCGGGCGCGTGACGTCACAGGACACGTCGCTCAAAGCCCGAGAATGGCCGGAAGTCGTGAAATGGGATTACCTGTTCATACGTATGCGGCCGTTCCGAGGTGATAATTGAATAGATAGCCGCCCCGCCGCTTCTTCCACCCGGCCGCCTCTTCTTCGATTTTCCTTCGTTAGCGAACGGACCACCGGCCCCGCGATATCCCCGCGCGACCAGTAAAAAATTGTCCCAGGACGACGTGGGACTGTAAAGAGGAGGAGGGTCTCCTCTCCGCCTAACGTGATAAACGCGTCGTCGCCCGTTGGTAAACGCAGTTTTCTCGGCCCTGCCGAGATTTCTAACGTCGCCAAGTGATGTGAGTTGTCGCTTTTTGTGACTCTGTCCCGTCCCATCGCGTCCTCGGGTCCGCCGTTACTTCCACCGGATTTAAATATCGAATTCAATTTTTAAGATGGCGACGCACCCCTGGATCGGACATTCCGGACCTGGCTTCGAGTTGCGTTAGACGTGAATGAATTATTTTGGGACAAAGGAGACTAAACAAGATCGGACGTTGCTAAGTTGGAGCACACCGCGTAAAATTAGACTAGAAGTGCGCTAGATTAGGCCAAGCTGTACATCAAGCTGGACTAGACGCGAGAGCCGAGTCCAGGGCGACGATGGCGGCGGTGACCTCTCACGCGACGATATGGGAATAAAAGCGCGCGGAGAATAAAAATCGGAAGTGAAAGGTGTCGGGTCTGCTCTCCCTATTAAGATCTCCCCGCGGATGTTTAATCACCCAATTAAGAGGATTTTCACGTATGTTAATTAGTCGAAACACATGCAAAGCGAACACAGTCTTTTTCTCTCACTCTCTGCTTTCCTCCTCCTTCGCGACGCTTAAAGTCGGGGCCTCAATTGTACTCAGGAGCTAAAAAGAGATCAAGGCGTCGCAAGAAGTACCACGTGTTTCTCGTGCTAGTGCACACGTGTGCGCGCGAGGCAGCCGTATTCGAGTATGCACATGAATTAATAACTCGGATGGCGGATTGTCCCGAAAAATCTAAATTTTGAAAAGTAAAAGACGATTTCCCAAAATGTCATCATCCCGAAAGTCTGGACACTGAGATAATTTCCCGAAATATTTCAAGTGTGCAATTGTCCCGGAATAATAATAATTTCTGTGCACACTGTGTTGTGCTTATTTCAGTGTCGTAACTTTTCGGGACGCGACTACATGCTTTCAATATTTTAGGAAAGCTGTATCTCTAATACAATCAACACTTGAGAACTTGAGAACTGTTAGAGATATTGAGATGAAACTTTCTGTAACTCCTCCAGTATGTTGTCTATATGATTCTTAGATTAGCGTAATTATATTCGAATTTATCCAGATGACATGATGGAAATTGGGTGATTCCATTACTTTCTTAAAAATCCCGTAATCTCCACGGATACAAGACGAAACTTATATCTTCAACCAACTTCGAGAGCAAACTTTCAGTAAATAATTAAAAGTACGAAATAAAAAAATTTCTTTAACAGAAATAAACCTCTTTCAGAAACTTCAAAAGCTCTAAAAAATATGAAATAATTTCGAATCGATATTCTAGTATATCTATAATCATATTTTAATATATTGCAATGATATTAGAAGTCAGCGCGAAAAAAAGTTAAGTAAAAAAAATTAGGTAGATAATTATCTAATATAAAACAAAGTTAGTATAATAATTTGGAGTGTAGGGATATAAATAACAAAAGAAGAATAAAATAAGAATATAATTATTGATTCAGACAATCAGTTTTCCGCGTTGACTTCTATTATCGTCAGAATATTAGAATAAGATTACAGATATACAAGAATATCTATTGAAAATTATTTCCTACTTTTTAGGATCTTTGAGGCTCTTGAAGGTCTATTTTTTCTATATTTCTTCCTGGAAAAATTTGAATTTCAGGACTAACTTTCTCGGAGCATTGTCTCGTTTCCCAAGTTACATTGTATCCTTTTCGGGACGCTGAGAAAAAAGTGGTTGATTTAATGAGACTTTGCTTGAACGAACAAAATTCTCTCAAGCAAACGTTTAATCAATTGAACAAATTATATAATAGCTGTTATGTTATCAATTGATTCAATGGTCGTGATTTGGTCGGTAACTATAGCAACGCAACTTATTGTTGCGCTAATACGCGCGCGTAATTTGTTCAATAGATACAATATTTCTTTCAAGGGATATTTGGTCAACTCAGCTGTTTTTTCTTCTTCTAGTGTGCGTGTCCATCGTTCAGTTCGCGATGTGCATGCATTCCCCGATACTTTCGTCACCTGATATGAGGGACAGATCGAGCTTCTACGCGCGAAGCTCGAAAGCTTCGACGAAATTAATCGCGCGTAGGCTTTCCCCGGACGCTCGTGCATCGCACGCTCGAAGAGTCTAATTTCGACTATGCGCGCTAAGGAGGGGCACTTTGTGGATGCTATTAAATTGACATCTCGTATATCAGGGAGAAGTATGGCGTTGCTCGCGGGAGAGGTCCTCTCTAGTCTAGAGACGAGATTAGCGCACGAATTTTGGCACGGGTGCAATACGGAAGAGATTCCCTCCGATTTCGTTCGCTTTCGTTCAGCCGTTGCCGCCGGCCAAGCCCGAAATCATCGACCGGCGGGAAACAAAGTTAGCTGCACGATAATTCGTAGCAGTGTGGAAAAAATATCTCGTCGCGCGTTTGAAACAACTCACTCGGCTAAGAACTAACGAGCCGGATATGGGCGGAATAACGCGCTAAAAAAAAAAAAGGAACGGACGTACTTTTTTCCGCGTGCGATTGTTCGAAAATCATCATTCTCGAGATCGCGCCCCTTTCAAACGAGCCCCAAGCTCATTTCCAATTTTTGAAATCGGCACACAGCTGTCGGAAACTGGTCGGCGAACCGGCCTTTAACTATAATCATAATGCCCGCGGTGTTAACGAAAAAACGTACTATCGTATTACCAATTACATTGTGATTTTAATGAAACGCAAGAATCAGAAAAAAAGCGCCGACGCATTGCGTCAGGTGCAGTTATTCGAACAGGGAGTCGACTTTTTAATTGAGAGCTTTTTATATTATACGGTTATGAACGCAGCACGCAAATGAACTAGCCTTTATCGCGCATTGTGTCTGCTTGTGCGTCAAAAGCAAAAAATCCGCCAGTATCATCCGTCGCCACGTCCGGTCGATTTTCAACATTTAATTATCCGGCCGCGCGTCCGCGTCAGTCGATAAATCGATTTAAGGAGGCCCGTTTGCGCTGATTATTTCGAATATCGCGGTTTCGCGGCGCAACGTGCGCTCGCACTAGGAAAAAAAGTTCTGCTAATTTCACAAAATACCCGCAACAAATGGTTTGTTGATGTGGTACAGCGAATGATTTGTTCCCGTGACGGGAACAAACGAATTGTTACCTGCCTATTTGTTGCTTTAACAATCAACACTATCGACATTAGCAGAGCGATTTTGACCCGCACCTACCCTATTCCCTAATATGCATTTTTCTATCTGGACCTTGGTTTGTTCGCTAGAAGGCGCCAAAATTAGAAAAAAATTCCTCCCTTATAATTTATATCGAGCAATAACTTAAACAAAAGATCTCGTTGAGTAGATT
>NW_022639600.1:116177-123229 GCF_010583005.1 Odontomachus brunneus
ATATATATATATATATATATATATATATATATATATATATTTATATATATTTATATTTATATATCTGTAGTTTACAGTTCATGATAGAAGGCATCACAGATAAATTATTTATATATAAATGTTTATTGATAGATTGTTTTGCATTGCCCAGGGTACACCACGAGGAGATAGATTTATTCGTTGAGATCTTTTGTTTGAGCTCAATATAAGTTATAAGAGTGCATTTTTTCTAACTTTAATGCCTTCTGATGAGTATAGTTAAGGACTATACAAAAAAGTAAATACTACCATGTTTTCCTTATAAAAAGCTGAAGGGAATAGGATAGGTGTAAATCAAAATTACTCTTTGGTCATGTTGGTAATACTCATTATAAGTAACTCATTATAACACTTTTCTGTAACGGAGACACAATTGCTTGACTTAAATAGACAAGACAAATGTGATTTGTATCTCAGGCAACGTGTGTTTGTTAAGCTGACAAATGATGAGAAGTGATTTGCAACGCGGTAACTGTTCGAACTGTTTCCCTGCACGGTAAAGAGCATCTTGTTTGCTTTGAAATTGATCCATATGGAAAATTTTGTGTTAAATTTTTCACATAAGCGTGTGAAACGTTAATTTCATAATTTTGTGTAATTTCAACTTTTCCGTATTGGGTTTGTATTTAAGTGTTACAAGAATACAATACGAGTGTTATATTTTTGTGTTAATTTTCGACATGTTATTTGTGTCGCTTGTTCACATATCTGTCCTTGCGTTGAATTAATACGGATATCAGAGTGGATAAATCGAGGGATGCGTGAAATATATTCAATTTACCATGAAATTTTCTTCAATGTAACGAATATAAATTGTCAAGCAGCAAACGCGCTTTTGTTCCGATAACGGAGGGATTTCTCTCTGTGTGTTTTCGATATTTTTCAAATTTGCTCATCAACAAAGAGGCACAACTTGTTTCGACGAGAAACACACTGCTGTGGTTCATGCTGAACCCATTTGCGACTTACGTTCGACGACGGATTTCACACGGGGATGCGGAAAAGAGGAAAGTACCTGAAAACGGCACGGCCAAGTAATTTACGAACGCAACGCATCCCACATCGCGCACGCTCTAACTAAACGCGACGCCGCCCGCTCGCGCAGCTGCTTGCTGCTGCCGATAAATCTCCACGACGATGGTAAATTACATGCTTTGCCTAATATTAATTACGGCCGTTACTCATGCCCGCGTTATTGAGCGTCCACGTGTCCTTATCGTCAAAAACAGCGGCGAAACGCGGTTAATGCCCCCTGCCATCTCCACGCGAGCACGCGCGATCGTTATCGGAGCAACGACAATCCTTATCAGCGATTCGTACTGTCCGATATCTCGCGTCCTTTCTACAGAATTCTCTCCCCCTCCCGCTCCCTCTCCCTTCATGCACTCTCGTGCTGTACATTCGAGTACTTGTTAAATCGGCCTTCGTCCCTTGTCGGAGATTCGCGTCGTGTCCTGCGGTAATAACTGGACGCCCTTATAAAACCTCCTGAGGGAAACCAGCTAAGGGTAGTTCCTCCCTTCCGACTAACCCCCTCCCCCCATTCCTTTCTTTCTCCCCCGCCCGCCCTCCCGCCTCTTCCCCGCGCCGCGTCCATTCCACCGTCGTTACTGCCAGGATACGGATTATCTCCGTTGACCGACGATATTTCTTTTGCCGCGATCCCGACTAGTCTCGTTCCGCCGCGTTTTCGACGTACGATTTTCTCCGCGGATCTCTTCCTCTCCCGCGCGCATCCTTTTTTCCCGTCATTTGCCCTCCGGAGGCACCTTTTGCCCTCCTTGCGCGGTCACCGCCGCGCGCGCGCAACCCTTTTTCCAACGTGCCCGGAAGCAGACGCGGAAAAGTTTTGCCGACGGTTGTAGTCGGTTGTGTGTCTGTGTGTGTGTGCGCGCGCGCGTGTGTGTGTGTGCGCGCACGCGGCTTTTCCTCCTCTTCTCCACCTACTTCTCGGCGCGCTTCAGGTGGCAAAAGGCCCGTCGATGTAGAGGCGATTTTTAACCGATCGTCCCACGGGGCGACTCAAACGGGACGGGCGACGGGCTCGTGTGTCCTTGTAGATGCCGGAGATTAATGGAACGGCCCCGGTGCGGTCATTCCCAAAGGTGAGAGAGAAAGAAGGTTCTTACGTCTGACGAAAGAGAGAGAAGCAGAGCGCAGAGTTTGTGAACGCAACTGTACCTACACACGCGCGCTCGCATGAGAGCGTCAATACGGACGGCGATACCGCCCAATTTATAGCGGACCGGATTGAAGCGCGTAATCCCCTCGTATGGTACGCATGCGGTGCCACGTAATAATGTGTGATTCGAGGGAAAATATAACAAATATAACCGCCGCCGTCACCGGCGCCGCTTGAAAATGTCTAAACTGGAGCGAATTCGCTCGATTCGCGCGATCGACGCGCTACGAATTGCGAACTTTGCAATTTGGACGGAGACGAAGAGAAAAAGAAGGAAATGGAGAGAAAGGCTGTGTGTCTGTGCTATGTGTTTGTGCAGCTCTTTAATTCGCCGCGCATAGCTTGGGAAGGCCTACGCACGGCCTCCGACGATACAGGCGAGAGCTTTGTATTAGATTTTGTATTCATAACTAAATTATCGAATCCTTTTACTCGCGCGCGCGTTCGCGACGAGCATGCTAAACGCATCTCCAAGTCCATATGGGCGAAGGCGAACGGCCGTCGCGTCGAGATTAAGGGCGTGGTGGGGGAAGGAGGGGGAGGAGGGCAGGAGGAGGCGGCAGGGAACGGATGGTCGCCGTTAGGCGGGCGGAGAGGAAACGGGCGAGGCGAGGGTAAAGCACTAATGAGCAAATAAGGCGAAAAAAGGTGAAAATTCATTAGCAGTCAGCTAGCAATGGACGACGATGGGAAGGGTTACCGGGAATCGGCGTAACTCTTTTCCCGGTAAAGGACTCTCTCTCTCTTCTCCTCCCCCTCTCTCTTTCTCTCTCTTTCCCCGAGACGACAAAGGACTCTAAAAATAAATACATAATTAAACGTCGCGATAATGAACTTCTTTATGCGGCGTGGCCGTACGCGCGGGATCCTACGCGTGGACAGGTGCTGCTTGCCTTCGCCGAGACCCAACAACCCGGTTTCCCACGTGAAAAGTGCGCCGCGCAATCTTCGCCGGGGAAAGCTTCCTAGTTAACGTTAATCCTCTCGGGGGTGGGCGGAGAAAGTTTCGAAAAACGAAGTGGAATATTAATTTCTCCTCGATCAGAAATCGGTGCATCGAGATTGCCGGAGGGACGAGCAACTTTTCACGGTCGTCGATGGAATCCTGATTCGCTTTCGACGTGGCAACGACCAATTAATTAAGTGAAAAGCGTGCGACGCGCGGTTTGTTTTGTACAACGTGTGCGTTTTTTTTTTTATTTACGAGATGTAACGCGCAAGATACATCCCGCAACGCGACTAAACGCTAAACGGAATTAATTCGAATCGTGTGAACGAGCTTTCGATAAAATGTCGAAAGATGCGCGCGCGCTGTTTCGTCATCAACTCGAATCGATGCTTTTTCACAGTGTCATAATCGCGAAGCAAAGTATAATCCTAAATACTCGTCGAGGTCGACGCAACGTTTATCTGCCGAACAAAAGAGGGAAAAACCCTCCGCTTTTCCTCCGTTCCTCCTCCTCTCCCTTTCTCTGTTTCTCTCTGTCTCTCTGTCTCTCTGTCTCTGTCTGTCTCTCTCTCTCTCTCTCTCTCTCGCTCTCTCTCTCTCTCTCTCTCGCTCTCTCTCTCTCTCTCTCTCGCTCTCTCTCTCTCTCTCTCTCGCTCTCTCTCTCTCTCTCTCTCGCTCTCTCTCTCTCTCTCTCTCGCTCTCTCTCTCTCTCTCTCTCGCTCTCTCTCTCTCTCTCTCTCGCTCTCTCTCTCTCTCTCTCTCGCTCTCTCTCTCTCTCTCTCTCGCTCTCTCTCTCTCTCTCTCTCGCTCTCTCTCTCTCTCTCTCTCGCTCTCTCTCTCTCTCTCTCTCGCTCTCTCTCTCTCTCTCTCTCGCTCTCTCTCTCTCTCTCTCTCGCTCTCTCTCTCTCTCTCTCTCGCTCTCTCTCTCTCTCTCTCTCGCTCTCTCTCTCTCTCTCTCTCGCTCTCTCTCTCTCTCTCTCTCGCTCTCTCTCTCTCTCTCTCTCGCTCTCTCTCTCTCTCTCTCTCGCTCTCTCTCTCTCTCTCTCTCGCTCTCTCTCTCTCTCTCTCTCGCTCTCTCTCTCTCTCTCTCTCGCTCTCTCTCTCTCTCTCTCTCGCTCTCTCTCTCTCTCTCTCTCGCTCTCTCTCTCTCTCTCTCTCGCTCTCTCTCTCTCTCTCTCTCGCTCTCTCTCTCTCTCTCTCTCGCTCTCTCTCTCTCTCTCTCTCGCTCTCTCTCTCTCTCTCTCTCGCTCTCTCTCTCTCTCTCTCTCGCTCTCTCTCTCTCTCTCTCTCGCTCTCTCTCTCTCTCTCTCTCGCTCTCTCTCTCTCTCTCTCTCGCTCTCTCTCTCTCTCTCTCTCGCTCTCTCTCTCTCTCTCTCTCGCTCTCTCTCTCTCTCTCTCTCGCTCTCTCTCTCTCTCTCTCTCGCTCTCTCTCTCTCTCTCTCTCGCTCTCTCTCTCTCTCTCTCTCGCTCTCTCTCTCTCTCTCTCTCGCTCTCTCTCTCTCTCTCTCTCGCTCTCTCTCTCTCTCTCTCTCGCTCTCTCTCTCTCTCTCTCTCGCTCTCTCTCTCTCTCTCTCTCGCTCTCTCTCTCTCTCTCTCTCGCTCTCTCTCTCTCTCTCTCTCGCTCTCTCTCTCTCTCTCTCTCGCTCTCTCTCTCTCTCTCTCTCGCTCTCTCTCTCTCTCTCTCTCGCTCTCTCTCTCTCTCTCTCTCGCTCTCTCTCTCTCTCTCTCTCGCTCTCTCTCTCTCTCTCTCTCGCTCTCTCTCTCTCTCTCTCTCGCTCTCTCTCTCTCTCTCTCTCGCTCTCTCTCTCTCTCTCTCTCGCTCTCTCTCTCTCTCTCTCTCGCTCTCTCTCTCTCTCTCTCTCGCTCTCTCTCTCTCTCTCTCTCGCTCTCTCTCTCTCTCTCTCTCGCTCTCTCTCTCTCTCTCTCTCGCTCTCTCTCTCTCTCTCTCTCGCTCTCTCTCTCTCTCTCTCTCGCTCTCTCTCTCTCTCTCTCTCGCTCTCTCTCTCTCTCTCTCTCGCTCTCTCTCTCTCTCTCTCTCGCTCTCTCTCTCTCTCTCTCTCGCTCTCTCTCTCTCTCTCTCTCGCTCTCTCTCTCTCTCTCTCTCGCTCTCTCTCTCTCTCTCTCTCGCTCTCTCTCTCTCTCTCTCTCGCTCTCTCTCTCTCTCTCTCTCGCTCTCTCTCTCTCTCTCTCTCGCTCTCTCTCTCTCTCTCTCTCGCTCTCTCTCTCTCTCTCTCTCGCTCTCTCTCTCTCTCTCTCTCGCTCTCTCTCTCTCTCTCTCTCGCTCTCTCTCTCTCTCTCTCTCGCTCTCTCTCTCTCTCTCTCTCGCTCTCTCTCTCTCTCTCTCTCGCTCTCTCTCTCTCTCTCTCTCGCTCTCTCTCTCTCTCTCTCTCGCTCTCTCTCTCTCTCTCTCTCGCTCTCTCTCTCTCTCTCTCTCGCTCTCTCTCTCTCTCTCTCTCGCTCTCTCTCTCTCTCTCTCTCGCTCTCTCTCTCTCTCTCTCTCGCTCTCTCTCTCTCTCTCTCTCGCTCTCTCTCTCTCTCTCTCTCGCTCTCTCTCTCTCTCTCTCTCGCTCTCTCTCTCTCTCTCTCTCGCTCTCTCTCTCTCTCTCTCTCGCTCTCTCTCTCTCTCTCTCTCGCTCTCTCTCTCTCTCTCTCTCGCTCTCTCTCTCTCTCTCTCTCGCTCTCTCTCTCTCTCTCTCTCGCTCTCTCTCTCTCTCTCTCTCGCTCTCTCTCTCTCTCTCTCTCGCTCTCTCTCTCTCTCTCTCTCGCTCTCTCTCTCTCTCTCTCTCGCTCTCTCTCTCTCTCTCTCTCTATCTATCTATCTATCTATCTCTATCTCTTGGTTTCGCGGACGATATCTTGTCGCTTTTCTTCTCCGCGTTCAAGCGCGCACACCAGTCCACCGTCTTGCACCGGCTCGCCTGTAATTTAATCTTCCACACCTACGAGAATCTTAATCCCGAGATTATGTCAGGCCGATGTCCAAAAAGGAATAAGCCTCGAATCCCTATGATCCCCGATGCGAGTAACAGGAACCGTTCGCGCTCGACTCTGTCTTTGAGCGTCCTCAAGTTCTGCTCCCTTCGAGCGTGAGCGTTCATTTTTTAATTAAAAAGAGAAAAGTGAAAAGAAATGCTCCCGGTGCGGTATTATGAAATAACGTATATTCGATTAACCCACATATAGATTACTCGTGACTCTTAATGTCCAGCGAATAATTGAGAAAATAAAAAAATACAAAGGAGTACGAGGTAGAACGCGAACGTTTGCTCGCTCTAATGAAAGGTAATAATATTAATTGAACAAAAAAAAAGGAAAAGAAAAAAGGAACGGCCGTCACTAACATGGGCGTGACCGGGTTAAAGCTGAGAAATATTCGACTGCTCCTCGCGAAATTGGTGACAAAGTCGTTATCAGGGTTAACGAATCGATTCATTAAGTCGCCCGCTTGCCGACCGTGTATCGCGGAGGGCGCGGTGGAGGAGGAGGAGGAGGAGGAAGGTCGAATGCTCGCGGAGAAAGCACACCACGGCGGCGTAATAAATGCATGGGATTAACGAGGAATAAATAACGAGAGACTGTTAATAATGTCGTACCCTCCCGGTCCCTTCCCGTGTCCCCCTCCGCCCCCGCCGCCCCTTGGTCGCCTTCACTCCCTCGTTAAGCGACTTATGGTCCGCTGGGCGAGACGCGACGGAGGGGAAAGCGCGTGAGAGTCGCGCGAACCAGGAAGTTTCGATGATCATTAAAGACGCATCTTCGACCCACACACTCTCACAATCGGCTACTTAGCCGATACCGTTACGACCGCATTCGCAGGAATTGGACCTCGTCGCTCGCATCCTTCTCTCTCTCTCTCTCTCTCTCTCTCTCTCTCTCTCTCTC
>NW_022639600.1:123239-137811 GCF_010583005.1 Odontomachus brunneus
CTACCTTTACCTCCCTCTCTCTCTTTGTCGAGTGCTTTGACCGGAGCGCGATGGCACATAAATTTAATTTCCTTGTTTCAATTTCTCTCTTTTTTTACGACTGATAGAATCTCGTATTTAAGAGCTGGAATTTACGTATTAATGGCGTTATCTCGCGAAGATCAGTGACACTCAATGAGACGTGCAGTGTGCAGCGTTATCTCGTCGCGAAACGCGTAAGAGAAGGCCCGAGTACTCGTAGAATTTTAATAACTTCCGGTGATCGCGAATTACCGCATCCGGCGCGCGTCCGTTCGCGCGTCCAACGTACACTCGATGAAAAGGCACGCGAGAAATGGAGGACGGGCGAAGGGGGAGGGAGAAAGGATGCGGAAAGCAAGGGGGGGGGGCAGAAGTGGGCAGAAAAAGAGAGGACTTAAATCGAAGCGCGTTAGGGCGAGGCGAGGCAGGAAAGCGAGCGGAGTAAAGGAAAATTGCCGGGTAAACGGAAAGACGAGGATTTCTATTTTCTTCAAGTCCACTATGAGGAGCGGATCAATTTCATTTTCTCTCAAGAACAAAAGAGAAAAACAAGCAACGTGGCGTTCTCTCACTATCCCCGTCCCCTCTCTCTCCCCCCCTCTCTCTCTCTCTCTCTCCCTCTCTCCCTCCCTCTATCTATCTATCTATCTATCTATCTCTCTCCTATAGCATTTTCCATTCTCGCGTGTGCAACGTACGTTTCAGATTCGCGAAAACGTCGTACATTCGCGTCGTATCGAAAAGCATCGCGGATAGCACGGCTGGTACACGGAAAAATGTTAACAGTGAGACGTGGGCAACAAGAAAATTGACCAATCGCAATCGATTATTCTCGGACCGTAAGAGAAATCATTGGCTGCGGTTGATCAATTTGCTTGCCGCTTAAAGGTCTTACTGCCCGCGTTTTTCCGTGCGCTATCCGCTCGATAGGAAAGAAAAAGAAGAGAAATTAACGCGGAACTTGACGCCAAAACAGAAGGGATTATTCACGGTGAATTTCCAAACGATAGAAAACGGCGCTCACCCATAAGACTCGACGTTCTTTTCTTCTCCTCTCCCCCCTCCCCCTTCAGTTCTTGTACAGATCGAGAAGACGTAATCGCCCGGTAGTTGAGATAGGTTTCACGCGACACGCGTGGTCCGGACCCTTTACTGTAATAAACGGCTAGGAACAACGACTTTTAATAGTTGAACGAAAGCATAGAGAGAGGAAAAGAATGGGTAGGGGAAGGCAGCGCGTTTCTAGCGTAAAGGTAATTTATTAACGAACGCGTTTGTAATCGCGTGCTCCCTTCACAATGCGCGCGCTGGCTGACCCCGCAGGCGAGCACGATGAACGCGCTTAATTAGTGTGCTTAATTAATAATTCTACTGCACCGGCCGCCAGCTCGTTTCTCTCTCGCTCCTCCTTCTCCCCCACCTTCACCCGCTCGCTCGCTTACTCTCTCTTTCTCTCTCTTGCCATTTTGCAGACTCGGAAGGTGCGTGAAAACGGTCGTTATATCTTCCCTCGATGATTCTTAGGTCGTTAATGGATCCGCGCGGCTTTAAACTCCGTTCAGCCGACCGATCGGCCGAATCGTGCGATTTCTTGGAAACTGACGGCCGTAATTGCAATGGCCGACGGAATCAAAAGACGAATTATTGCTCGGTACACGGCGGCAGGACGATTCCGTTACTTCGCGACTCGATGGCGCGGACGCTCGAGTGTGTGACCTGTCGAGACACGAGCAGGTTCAAGGAAAATCGCAGAGATTTCGGAGGAGACGGCCATGAGTCGGAAAGTATTTTCAGAAAAAGCGAAAATCACACACACGCACACACACATACACATACATACATGAGGTCTAACGAGAGAAAACGAGCCTTTAAAACAGTGAAACGACAGTTTTATCGGCCCGATCGATAGCGCACTACGTTCGCGTGCACAATTATGGCTCGATGTAAAACACGCGTTACGTTACGTCACATTATGCAGGCCGCGCGATGGTACGCCACAGCGTTCCCTCTCCCTGTTATGTTATGCTGCCTACCCGGTTAATGTTCCGTGTTACGATTCCAACTCTATTCTCGAAACAAAGACTCTGTTTGCCGTAACAGAGGCACCCTTGGCCATCGGCCTGGCTTCCCCCTTTTTTCTCTCTTTCTTTATCCGCCTTCAGGAAGTTGCATATAATCTCGAGAGGGGAATGCGAGAATGCAGGACACAACAACAACGACGACGACGACCTCAAGGGAAGAAAAAGGACACCGCGCGAGGGAACGTCACGTTTTCGAAGGAATCCTTCCGAGTTCGCGCATCCATCACGTTATCTTCGAATGAATAGCGCGAACGGCGCTTAATTTTTGCGGGGACCAAAAATTGCAATTTCATCAAAACGGGAGCGCTCTAACAAAAATGTAAAATTGATCAATATCGAATACACGCCTGGTCACGTCTCTCGAACAAGAGATACAATTATTTCGCCTTTTTTCTCCCTCTCTTCTCTCTTCACTCTCCCTCTCTCTCTTTTATTTTGTATTTCATTTCCACCGTTGTGTGCTCCCCCGCACTGTCGCGCTTTTGCACAAGGGGCTAAATTTCTAACGCGGACTCCTAGCACAAAGAGGTCGATGATCATTACCGAGTATGTTGGAATTCGGCGGAATCAGGAAAGTCTCGATTTCAGGCGGTGACGGCCGTTTGTGTCGGTTTCGTGTTTCGTTGTTACGCGCGCGAGGCGTGCATTCGCACGGGGCATCGATCCCTCGTCGCTGCTTGTTTTCGCGCGCGCTTCTGCCGCGTCACAGGATCGACGATTTATATTGTGCACCGCCGTCGGTTCTACGCGATCTGCCGCGAGGTATCGCCGGACTGTTGCGGCGAGGCTAGCGTACCGAAAGAGCATATTACAAGAAAAATTAGCAAAAAGTACGGTCCCGTCACTCGAGTGTTTACCGTTCAAATATTACAACGCCCGGCAATATTGTTCTTCCCGGCGCTGCGAAAAGATCGACAAATGGCTCGTCAAACACAAGACACTCGCGACGCCTCTCAAGTCCGTTCGCGATTCCGTTCGCGGCAGCTTTTCCGCTCACTTGAGGAAAAGGGAGAAAGAGGGGGCGGTCGGGAGAAGAAGGAGAGGAAAGGAGAAACGATTTCGACGCGTTCGGGAACGACTTTCCGCGGATCCTCCTTCCGAAACGCCAGTATTTAGGTGGCGTTTTTCCAGGTAGTTTTCTGTTATTTCCATATTTCATATTTCAATCCCGAAATTCACGGCCGTGCTAGCCTACCGCCACCACCGGTACTATCGCCACCACCACGCGGAGAAGGGCGCGGAAAGCGAAATGGGGGAAAGGCGGAGGGAAGAAGAGGTGAGCAATCCATATATGCAGATCTGAGATTCGCACGCCGCCGCCTTCGATTCCCCCGTCTCGAAGTTATTATCACATATATTAGACAACTGACCCGTGTGCACCTTACCCTTCCCGCCCTTCCGCCACCCCGGCAACCCTCGCACCACGGTGGAACTGCGCGAGAATAGTTCCGGATACAATATCGCGCCGCCGCCGACCGCGCACCGCGGTTATGGTAAGAGAGCCCTTTATTGTTTTATATTGTTTCCGTTCCCCCGTAGATTCTCCCCGCCGTCTTTCGTTACGAGCCACCCCGGAGAAGGTGGGGCGGTGCGCGCGAGGCGAGGAGATCTGAATTCGCGACTATCGGGCAATAGATAAGTGTCGTTGCGTACGTTTCGTCGCGCTCGGCCAGCCGTTATTCTTGGAGCTTCTTGGAATCTTCGAGAAGGAAAAGGAGAGAGAGAGACGGTTAAGAAGAGAGAGCGACAAAAGGAACGCTAAGAGAAAAAGAATAGGAAAGAAGAAACGATTTCGACACGCTCGGCACTTCGAGAATTAGAGTTCCTCAGGTCGGAGCGAGGACACCGTTCACCATTTGTAGGAAAGAAATGAGCGAGAGAGAAGCATGCTTGTTCGTCACTCCGGTCTCAGAACTTTTCTTCCTTCTGCTTCTCTCTCACTCCCACTCCTAAATATGGCGGACAGGATGCGGACCAATCAGGAATCATCGTGCCTTGTCCTGACTCTGACCAGAGGAACTCTATCGGCAACGATCTTGGTCGTTCTTCGCGAGCGCGGGAAACACGTCACGCGTCGCTAAAGAGATCGTCGTACGATCTCTCAGGCGAGAGTCGCCAGCCAGGTATCATTCCGGCCAGGCTCTGATACTATCGATCCCGTTGATGATCGATTACCCATGCGTCGTCCGGCGACCGCAATACTATCGAGATCGCGAGGAAAGCAGCGCGCGTGCATGTGCAGCGAGAGCCCGACGAAACTCGTATTTACCTTGCGGTTTCAATCCTGAACTTATTTAAATATAAATTACACACGAGCGTGTAGCCGAGGCTTCGCTGATCAACCGAGAGTGATCTTCCTTACTCTTACACCCCGTAGATCGTGGATCCGCAGCGAGAGAGACCGTTTGTGGACTTTCAGGGCCGCTTCTACGAGACGCGAATACACCGAGTCGACCGGACCGTCCCGGGGGAAAAGGAAATATGAAAGAGGGAGAAAATAGAAATGATACATTCGTCGATAGACGCGTTCGTCCCGTCGCGAGAGCGTTTTTTAACAGGTTTACTTCGCCAAAGAGATAGCGATCGACAGAACTAACGATTGTAAATTACTCGTGTTTATCACGACCCGCCGCGTGCGCGCGCGCGTCATGGCTGCGCGGGACGTCGAAAGGAATTGTTATTTCGATAAAACTGTTGCTACTGTCGGCCAAAAAAGAATGGCCGGTAAAAGAATATCGACGCGCTGTCAATTGGATGAGGGATTGCCGATCCTGCACGACGATTGCGCAAATCGCGATTCTCCCGGTGCGTTTGGAGTGCGCTCGCAAGCGCGCGCCGCGACAAACGCGTAAGCGCGGCCCTGATCAGCTATCTCTCGATCATAATTGCGGCGAAGTGTGATCGCCGCATGCAAACAGCCGGCATGAAGCCGCAGATCGGACGATAAACGCTGGTTCTAGCTGAGCACCACTGTTGGACCCTTTGTGCTCTCGGATAACGATCATTATATGATCGTAATGGCGCGAGATTGTCGGTCTCTGCCGTGTAAGGTACCACACCCGGTATATGTACACACGCGCACACACACACACACACACACACACACACACACACACACACACACACACACACACACACACACACACACACACACACATATATATATATATCAACCTTCTCTCCTACGCCGCGCGATGTATCCATTTCTGAAAAGATACAACGAAAGGACATAATAATCTTCAGTGGGGAAAAGAGAGGGAAATGCCGATCGATGGATCGCATCGATGACAATTCGCCGACATATTTTGAGCCAACTAGAATTTCGAAATATACTACTTTGCACTTGTAACAACGACGTTGAAGCAATCTCGACTTGTAAGGTAAAAATATCAATGGCTGACAATTGCGCCCTAACTCTGGACATTCCTATTGTGTTGGTGTTCCAGTACGAATATTCAGAGATACTCAGGATAGAATATCTGTACATAATGTATTTGTAGGTATCCCCAATGATTTCTCGAGACATGTCGCCGCCGCGGAATTTTCTCTCGGGAGAACGGAGAACCTCTGGGACGTAATATTCCGGTATCGCGATAAAAACGCTGAAAATGAATTAACTTTTTGTCGATGCCTCGGCTACGCGACGGCTACGCGACGGTTACGCTCGAGTCACATTCTAAGGAGCGGTGCGATATCGTTCGAGTTTTTATCGATGCGTGATCTCGGACTGTAACATTCTTTAATCCTGTCCGTGTCGATGTGCGGTAATCGAATCCTTATTACGGATACCTCTTGGATCCGTTGTACAGACGCTGACAATGATTTAAACGTATCAATTTAAAAGCGCAATCATACCGCGAGACTCGCGTCGGCCCCGAGATCGACGTTGCGTATTATATACTTATATCATATTTATCTACTTCTCTGCCTATCGATATTTTTCCGCGGTTGGCCGATCAAACCCGCAGCACCTACATCAGGGACCGCAATTTCGGCGTGGTTTCGCAGACGCGGAGAGAGACGACTACCCTCTTCGACTACGAGCCTTGATTAGGCTTCCGGTTAATTAATAACCTCTCGTGCACACACAGCTATGGTCCACGTATGAATATGCATGCGCTGTGTTCTGTGTTTCGCGGTGTGAGAGCCGAGGGTGTACTCTCACATACACATAGATACTGTAGAGAGGGAGACAGTGAGGGGCAGAGAAAGAGAGAGGGAGAGAATGAATGGGTGAGACAGAGAGCGTGCGAGACGGGGTAGCGAAACTAGAGGCTGCGCGAGGGACGGATAGAGAGACAGAGAGGAACGACAGGAGGTAAAGAAGGGGTGGCAAGAGGGCCGAGAGGGTGAGAGTGGTTGAGGCTACTTATTTGCATTCGGAAAACAAAGGGTGTGGGCCGCGCTGTATGCCCTTCGTTCCGCGTAACGAAGGGCCAAGGGAGTCAATCAAAAGTCTTCTCTCGACTTCTTTCTCGTGGGACGGGAACGGTGAGGGGCAGAACTCGCGCGCGAGTAATTACGACGACGTAAGCGCGAATTTTTCAAGACGCGGCCCCCGTATTACCGCGAGGGGAGACGCGACGCTCTTCGCGCGCGCGAAGGATGTTAAGTCTCGGTTGAAAACAGGCGAGAAAGAAATCGACGTGACTGAAGGCGCACAACACGCGGGAGGTCCCGCCTGAAGATCCAAAGTTGTTCGAAGCACGATTACGCGGTCCTCGACCGAGAATCCCGATCTCAACGAGCGACAATGGATTCGCCGTGACGCGTCGTGCTTCTTGAGCCGCAACATCCTCCGAGACAATTCACGGCACTACCAATGTTTACCGTCTCGTTACAATTAGCGGGTGTTACAGCGGGCGAAGACGAAAGGTCGCTTTCGTCGCCGCCGCCATCTCCACAGGTATTTAAGCCGTGAAGGTGAAAGATGCTCGAAACGCGAGGAGACCCGACCGGGTGGCCGGCCGGTCGGCCGAGCCGCCGGCCGTAGATGTTTGGCTTCTACTGAAATTAAAAATATCGATTCCCATTCGCACGCCGGGCTTCATAGAAGCTCAATTCGTTTCTCTCCTGCAAGACAATACCCATTCTTCCCGCGGACAGTAAGAGGTACAAATTGCAGTTGCATCCCCACCCCCATTCACCCCTCCTCCGCCCCTACTAGCCCGCCCCGCCCGCCACGCGCAGGAATCCCAAACACAAAGGCTCTCTTTTTCATTTGGCTGCCCTTCTCCCTCTCCCTCCCTCCCTCTCCTTCGTCCGGACCTTCCCGCCGCATCATACTCTCTCGACCCGCGCACATCCTTCGGGGTTCTACTCCTCGTGTTTGCGCTAGCTCGTCCGGTGCAATCTGTCCAAATGTATGGAGACGTAATGCTATACATAATTGACTAATCCGATGGATTACGCGGGAAAGAGCGGCGGTGCGTCCCTTTCCCTCCTCTTCCCTCCCCCCGCCTCTCCTCGCCCCTCGCATGTGCACCGAAACCACCTCGGCTGCTCCTAATCGATCGCAATGACGCTCCGGCCAATCAGCCCGATTGGAAAGCACGAATTCGTGTTCTCCGGACTCGTCCGACCCTGATTGAATCGAACGATGTTCGGGGAAATTACGATTCGTCATTTCTGCTAATTGAATGCCGCCTGCGGGGTGGCGGACGGGTGGGCAGGCGGGTGGCAGAGAGCGAGAGAGAGAGAGAGGGGGGAGAGCGGCCGGAAGGTGGGGAGAGGACGGTGCAAAAGTAATTCGTCTTTTCGTCGGCGGATCAAAGTTTTAATTTCGCCGCTACGCCGTGCTCGCGATATGTCTGAGGCAGTCACCGACGCCACGACCAGACCAGTCGGTGCTGAGTAGAGAGGGAGAGAGAGAGAGAGAGAGAGAGAGAGAGAGAAAGAGAGAGAGACGAAGAGAGGGAGAGAGAGAGAAAGAGAGAGATTAACGAAGAACTTAGCATTTACGCGGGCAATAAATTCAGTGAGATGTCCCATTTGCGTGGGAAGACGCGATTAATAATATCGCAATGCTCGCGCAAACCATCGAACAGCGAGATCATCTGGACGTCGTTATGGTGAAACGACGATCCTCATATTATTAATCCTTGGCTCGATATAGAAACGCAAGTGGTCTCGTTTTAAAGTGTTCCGGTCTCTGATTGCGCCGGAATGCGGCCAATAAAATAACGCTCGAGCGCGTTATCGGTCCACGAGAGTGTATATTCCGATCGGCCGGTGTTGCGACCTGTGCGCGCGTATCGATTTGCACTTACGTTATTTTGTATTATTGCCCGTCGCGCTAAAGCGGATGCCATCGTCGAGATCCACTTAATTTATTTGTCTTCGCAACGATGCGAGCGCGCGCCGATGAACGATACGGGAGTTCGTTAAATGCGACCGTTACACGTCCTAAAATGCAGTTATGTCCCAGCTCTCCCCCGTTAGACCGAACAGCGAATTTGTTTCGCGCAGTTTCGGGATATAAGCATGTATCTCAATTAAAGGAGCCACCAATTTCCTCCCGGCGACCACCGACGGGAAAAATTTCAGGTGAGCGTACGGAGTCCCAAAAAGAGAGAGAAGGAAAAAAATAAAATAAAGCAACGAATCGAAAATGTAGTTGGCGAAATCACTGCCACTCGCGCCAATCGCGTCATTGTCTTTTGCTCGTAGATGCCGAATTGAGATGCACATTCCAGATCATAAGAGGGTAAGGGGATGCGCGTTTACGGTTGCAATCGTGACCGGAGGGCTCTCGCGGCGTCGATATAACCGGCGGCCGATATACCAGGTGTTACGATCAATTTAAACGATATTTTATTCAGGCGGGCCGATCGCTAGTTTTCAATTTGCCGGCTCGTATATATTTCGCGAAGGCTGCCCGTGGAAGGAACGTAGGAAAGAGGGCTTCCTACCCTGGAGATGCAATTTCTCGGGGTGGCCCGTCCGTCTGGATCCTCTCTCTCTCTTTCCCTCTTCCACCCACGTCTCTCGTTTCCCCTTCCCTTTTCTCGTTCATCCTCACGCGAGTCTTGATGAAAAAATAATAATCCTGAGGGAACGGTCAGTTATGGCGAGCGAAATCATCCCATTTCGCTGTCCCAAGTTCGCCTCTTGTCTTTGATTAATTTTTATTTTGTCCCCGTTTCCCTTGTGCGCGACACGTCCGCCCCGATCGGGTTCAATAACGAAGAAGTATATTCGGTTAAGTGAATTATCGAGCCGGCTCGTTACACCCTTAAACGCGCTTCACGCGCTTCAGGCGCGTTTCTAATTTCTGCGATTACTCGCAATCTGATACCGCGCATCGTCCGGCAAACTCGCAAATTACACCGATGCGAACGCTGATGAAACGCTTAATCGAAATTCGCGATCGCCCGCACATCGGCTACCTGACTTTAAGACAGGGCTCGTGGCCGTTGTTGCGAGAGGTAATGTGTAGATCAGTGTCTCGTCGAATCGTGTCACACACAATCAATTCCCGTGGATTATTTCGCGCAATATGCCATTGTGTTATTCGTACAGATTCCTATCTTCCTACTTTAGGCATTAACGCGACGCAGCAACGATAAAAAAAAGTGACAGAGAGACAGAGAGAGAAAGAAAGAGAGGGAGCAGAACGCTTCGGGCTAAATTTGGACGTGACGGATAAAATTAAATTCGCCATTTTGCAACGCTTTCGCCCTGACTTCGGCCCTTCTCGTTGCGATCGCGAACAAGAAGGCCACGGTCGCGAAGGTGCTCAAACCAGTTCCGAACATGCGTCGCTTCGCGCACGTTCGCGACGTTGCGTCCAAAATCATTTATTATTCCCTCCTCCTCGTGACTTGAGCAGGGAAATCCGAGACAAAAAGATACGATTCGAATCAAATTATCCCGATAAAGACACTACTTGCGTCACGGAGATATTCTCTGCGCACGAGGACTCAGCGCGATGACTCGACAGATTCAATGAACCACAGTAAAAGTCTTAAAAAAAATATATATATATATATCTCGACAAACTCTTATGATGTTTGCTCAAAGCAAGTAAGAGCTAGTTAGTCCCTGTTAATATCGCAACGTAAAGCAACTGCCGCGTAAAGCAGGTGGCTCGAACAGCCGCGTATCGAAGGGGCGAGAGAAAGAGAGTCTTCTTGGGTAGGTTGGGCACCGCTTGGGGGAGTATGTGTGTCGGGGGTGGTTATTTTAATTACTGTCCGACGGCTTTAAATTAAAGAGCTGGGTTATTCCGGCGCGGACCAACAGCAGCAGCAGCAGCAGCAGCAGCAGTAGAAGCAGCAGCAGCAGCCCCTCTTCTCTTACCCTTCTGCTTCGGTAACCGGTAAGCACACACCCGTCCCTTTCTACACCCCCGCGCTCACGCTTCGCAACCCTGTCTCTTCCTCTTTCGCTTCCCCTGGGCGGCGTGGAGCGTGGACCGACATTACAGCCGCCATTCTTTACACCCGGCCAAGTGGCGAGGTTATGTTTGACGCTAACCGGGTAACCGCGCTAAATTGTCTAAACTGCGCCAGATTAAGCGAGCCTCCGACACCACCGCCTTCCCCTCCCCAGAAATTAACCAACCCTCGTCCTGCCCACGGCCGGGCAAGTTAGGAAGAATTCCAGGAATTGTTTCATTTAGCTAGCTCCCCCTCGAGAACGCCGGTTTGGAAGATCGGTTTCGGAGACACTGAGCGGCGGATTTAACATTATCGAAAGAACCGAAAGAGCTTTGTGAAGATGTGTGAATCGACGATTTCGAATATTAAGCCGCCCCGCGGCAACCTGGGTCTCTGTCTATCGACGTCGCGTGATCGATGTCAATTCGGTCCAAGTAGCGTCGATTGTCCGTATTCCAAGTCTCGCTATCGAGTAGTGATTTTTCGGAAAAAAGCCCGCAAGGGCGGACGCGGGCGCCGGGAGAAGCTATACGAATCGAGCTGTGAGGTAAAAGGACGAGAAAGGGACAGAAGGTGTTGGTAATCCGCGTGTTGAAGCGCTCTTGAGCGGAGATAACGGGAACATACATAATGCAGTGTTTCTTCTACGGGTCTACGACCAATCGCCGGGCGTCTTAAGAGAAAATGGGCCAATGGGTTCTCTCGCGCGAGCGGCTTTTCCCCGCGAGCCTTATTACAATACATTAGAATGTCGTCTGACTTGCTCGCGCAGACGATCCTGAAGAGGAGAGCCTCGCGGTAAATACCGAACCATGTCACCCTGAATACAGATGTCCAATTTGAGCCAATCGATAATGCCACTCGCCGACAGACCGATGATTCTCCGTATGAATTTGTCTTCCTTTTAACGTGCAAACGGCAGCACTTCCCTCTTCAGCCTGTTGCCGACATTGAGGGACAAACAAACGAGTGAACGAGCGAGCGAGCGAGCGACTTTCGATTCTCTGGATATTTCCAGTTTGTTACCTCGCGACGTTTGGAACTGGGCCGATCGGACGCGGAGATATTGGGCAAAAGCAGTCGCAAATCGCGAGAATTTCCTCGGCCGTGGCGCGTCGCGTCGCGACTGGACTCGGAGCTGGCGCGAGAAGGGCGCTCGATGTTTAATACATAGGATAGAGCCGATATTGCAACACACGGAGGACGGAGGGTATCTCGCTGACAGGGTGCGAAGTCGCGGCGGCCTCCTAGCGGGACGCGGCACTCAACCAGGGAAGTGTTGTCGGGCTTTTCAGGAGCTTTCAAGTGCTTTCGCAGTTGCCTCGAGTGCCATAAGAGGCTTTTAGAAACGGAGGAGGAAACGGGCTTTTTAATAGGGACCGAGAAGAAACCATCCCATCGCTTGCCTGCCCGACTCTACCCTTCCTTTCGCAGGTGGAAGAGGCCGTCTACCGAGGCCCTTTTTTCCTTCGATCTAGTCTCATAGCCGTTTCCACGTATATGCGTTCCTGTAGCCGATACATCGTACCCGCGACGATCCCTCTCCTCAAGTTTAATAACCCGTTGGCCGAGAGAGGTGTCGTTTATCTGGTATAAACAGTTTTAATTCCTCACGCGCGGATAAATAAGCGTATTTTGGGACAGAGCGAAAGGAAACTCTCCGATCTGATGGCTCCAATCGGAACACACGACGCAGAGGAAGGAACAGACAGCGCACGACGAACCGTGGTATACCGCGAGCAATAAAACCAATAAGAAAAGGGACGGGGTAGAAGAAGAAGAAGAAAGAGGAGAAGAAGAAGAGATTCAGGATATAAACACGTACACGAACACCAATTTAATTCCTCCTCGGCGATTCCGCTCAGCTCGCTATCCAATTACACATAAAGCACTAATCACGCAATTAATCTCAATCTATTTAATAACACCTTCATTACCAGGCACTATAAGTACCGGCCCAGGAAGAGAATCTCCCCCTGCAAATGCTCTCCCCTTCCCGCCAATCCCTCTCCCTCTCTCTCTCTGTTTGTCTGTCTGTCTCTCTCGCGCGCGCACACTGCGATCATTCGTCCGTCTCTTTCTCCCGCTTGTTCTTTCGATCCTTCTCGCAAATCGTCGACACGCCCCTGCTATTCGCATTCCTGCAGAACGCGAATCGCTCGCGTGGATGTGCGCCGCGAATGCACCGCGGATTACATGATTCGAGTTAATTGAAACGACCAAGGAGACCGTCGATCGCGCGTCGGTTACAAATTCGCGAATGTCTACGCCATTTGCGGAATATGCAGATGCTATCGCGTTATTTCGACACTATTTTGCGACGGCGTGCAAGTAGAACTATCTTGCGAAGGAGGAGGAGGAGGAAGTATATAAATGGCAATCCACGCTTTGACAAAAGCTCGGCTTCCCCCCTTCGGTATTTCGCGCACGTCCGCGGCTTCCCGTCTCTCCCGCCTCTAACGGCGGAAACTCTCTTTTAATTTTTCCCGAAATTCGCATAAAGTTGCTCACGGCCGAGCAGAGTATTATGCCGAAGGCAGATCCGGCCCGCGGCACGTCCGGCGGCAACATTTCAAACTCGCATTTGCCCGGCTTGAGCCCTAACTTTATCCCGGGGATTTCGAAGCCTCGCGATGCGACAGCGTGTACCGGTAAAACGACATTCCGATGGCCACCATTCTGTGCCGGCCGAAAAGGAAAACTTTCGCGCGCCGGATCGACTTCCGCGTCGCGCTCACCCGCGTCGCGTGTCTCGTTTTTCCCGGCCGAACATTCATATTCATTCGGACTTGCTGCTTCCATGGACGGAGCGATAAATGTATGCAAAAATCGGCATGCGCGGTACACGAAGGGGACGAGAAAAAGCGCGGCGTACATTCGCGCCGATTTACAGACTTCTCGCGCGCGCGATCGCGGAGCCGCGCCTCCGCGGATAAACCCGCTGCGATTTCCCGCGCTGATCGCGATCGCCTTCAAGCGGAAGCACGGCGGAAGGACGGGGGGATTGTCGAAGAATTAATTTCTTTTTCAATAACAGTTTCGTGCCTCGCTGCGCACCGACGGTTTGGGACCACGAACAAGTCTCCCAGGCCGCATTCTTTGCGGCTTGCGATCATCCGCCGGAAGTGGCCGGGGTGGTGGTGGAGGCATTCAAGAGAGAGAGAGAGAGAGAGAGAAAAGGATAAGGAACAAAGAAGTGTGATTTACCTGAGATCGGACTCTCTAGCATCAAACTTTAATATTGCAGGTACAAATATACGACGCGCGTAAAATACGCGAAGATATAAAAATATTAATTTTCATACAAAATAAAAATAATGGAAAAACCTAGCAAAAAGAAGAGAAAAGAGAGAAATGGACATTGTAGTGGACCGCAATGAGCTGTAGCGATTTAATCGAACCCGGTGTAAGTCATGGTAAGTCAGCGCGAACCGACGTAAAGATTCGTTTACAATATGTGGAGTAAACTTGATGTAAGTTGGAAAAAGAAATAAAGAATATATTTTGCTTACGCGCGCGTCCTAATACTCTCCCTTATATCTCTTACTCAAGTGAAATACTTTCGGTGTAAAGGAGCTAGAGTACAATGAGTGACGTGAGCGAGATAAATTTTTTTTATTTCTTACTCCAACTTTTACGCCAAATTTACTCCGCGTATTGTAGACGAGTCTTAAGTCACAGGAAGTTAGAGGAAATCGAGAAATATAAATAAGCTCTCTGCATGGAGAAAATATTGTAGTATTTATGTAAAAATAAAAATTACAATAATTATATCGTAGAAATTGTAACAAAATTTTGATAATCTTGGACTATGCAGAATTATGATCAGAATTATTATATATTTGTTGATAAAAATGTTACGTTCATCAGGTTCTTTACTACAAAATTATTGTAATTGTTTGAATGTTTTTCTTTATATCGTACATTGAAAAAAAATTCTTGAAAATTCATTTTTGGAGTATAGGATTTATTTCTGTTTAAGATAAAGTTTACTTCTATAAATAAACTTTATATACTACGAATATATATATATATATATATATATATATATATATATATATATATATATATATATATATATATATATAT
>NW_022639600.1:137821-144271 GCF_010583005.1 Odontomachus brunneus
AATATATATATATATATATATATATATATATATATATATATATATATATATATATATATATATAATTTTACAAGTCATCTTTTTTTTACATATATTATACAATTTTTAGTCAACTTTACACAAGACATTGTAGAAGAAATATAATTTTAACATAATTTTCACTACAATATCTTCTCCGTACGATATGTTAGAGTCAGAAATAAATAAAAGTCACGAAATTCGACGTTGCGATAAGCCATACGAACTCACTTTGCTCGATCTTGTCTTATTTAACCGACATTCAATAATCCACGCTGATCCGACCGACTTTAAACTATTGAATTACCTCTGAATTAATTTATGCAATTTTAGTTATTCGTACAGCAGTCACATCCGTCACGGATCAAGGGCTGTTCGTTGTATAGGTGAGAAATAACGCGTGCGGAAGCAAGTATGGAAGGACGCCTTCGAGTGACGAATTATCTGGCGTGCCGGGAACCGAAGAGCTTTATTCGCGAGGATAGTGAGTTAAGTGGCGCAGCAGGAGAGAGAACGGTTGTACCGCTAATTACCTTAATTCGATAAACTACTAAACCGTTCCACCAACTTTCCTCTATCTTTCCACCTTCCCTCCCTCCGTACACAAGCGTCTCTCTCTCTCTCTCTCTCTCTCTCTCTCTCTCTCTCTCTCTCTCTCTCTCTCTTCGCTCTAACGCCTGTTACGTTATTATTTACACTTCTTTGATGTTTTTTTTGCACATGCTTTATTTCACGAATAATCTCGTTGTTGGTCTTTTTCGTTTTTGCGAATCTCCCAAGCTTCCGGTCCAATTTCAACGCGACTGTTAATCTCCGTTGAAATTACATTAAATTGATGATACGAACGCCAAGATTAATTATATTATTATGCGACTATGTGTTATTACGCAGCTGCCAAATGATATAATAACAACCGGCCCTACCATTTCCCATCAACATCCCCGAGAGGTACTTAAAACAACTGTAACTCAAGCCGAGGTCACGTGAGAGTAGGGTCGAATAATTTAAACACTGAATTATCAACGGAAATTGCGCGAACATCCGCTGTAATCACGTCGCGGTGCGACATCTTAATTCCCCTCGCGCGGACTTTTCATCGCCTCTGACGATAATAAGTGCGAAACTGGATAAAAAAAGGAAAAAAAGATACGAGAGACGCGAGGTAAATAGCCGGAGAAAATAAAAAGACGCCAAGACACGAACGGACGGACGGACGAGACGAGGAAGAAAGTGAAGTTACACGAGAGATTTCCGACGAAAGAAGAGAAAGAGAAAGAGAGAGAGAGAGAGAGAGAGAGAGAGAGAGAGAGAGAGAGAGAAAGAGTAGAAGGAAGCTGTGCGTGAGAAAAAAGGGGGAATAGTCGCAGAGGGTGGTGGGGAAGTCGCAACGGTGGGACGGGCCAACATATCAGAACGACTATCTATCGCTGCCTTTTACGCTAATTGATAAATCGTGTTACGTTAATGAATGGGGCTGCCGTGGCGGCCCCGTGAGCGGTGGGTGGGGCAAGAGGTCTTTGATATAGTCGCGGAGGCAGAGCCCCGCTCGTAAGGATAACGAGGAAATTGAAAATCTTACGATTATTCGATCTTAAAGAGTCCATTCGCACAGCTACGAAGTGGCTGCAAAGCAGCTTTATCTATGTCTGTATGTTATCATGCGTTTCTGCTCCAAAATATTCAATCCCCGATGCAATGACGACGATCGCGCGTAAAGTCGCCGGTACTAATGCGATTTCGTACTATTTGTGCGATTGTCTCGGGGAAGAATAATTTTAATAAATTTCAATCGCGGTTCACTCGACGGTGAATCGCGCGAAATAAAAATATCACGCGGCGAATTGGTCGGCGAGAGTCGGGATGATTTATTAATTCGATTAAAGCTTATAAGAGCCGCACCGTACGCTTAATCTTGATCTTGGGCGCGGGCGCACATTTTTATATACTGCGTCGTATCACGCGAGGCCGATTGTTGTAAGCGCGCCACGAATTACGTGTATTACAGATTTATACAGTTGCGAGGTCGCACAAACAGTTTCCTCGTCGATCGCGCCGATCGGCTTTGTCGCGCGTACGATCGTAAAATCGAGAGAGATCTCTCGCCCGCCGGTTTATTGTCGCGCCGCCGCGTAAAGCGGAGCATTAGCCATTAATTGGCTAAATACGCCGAAAGATAATAACCCCGCTTATGACTTTTAATGACAACGCGATGGTATGCCTAAAATCGCGCCAGCTGCCAACCCGTCGGAAAACATCACGGCAATTATCTCCACGTTATCGTCGCAATGTGACATGAAAGTCGGAAACATCTCGTTTCGGCTCCGATGGATCTTAGAATCATATCGTCGAGCAAAGATATAAATGCACTGAGAGAAAAAATGTCTAAGAAATAGTAAATGTTTATTTTGATGAGTACTAATAATATTTACTGAAATTTAAATTTCTTTATGGAAAAGCTAAGGTTTTGAAAAAATGTATACTTGCTTATTTGAAAAATATTTTATATCAGTATAAGTGAATATCTCATTAGTATCCACCAAATAAATATTTATTATTTCTTCAATATTTTTTTCCTCTCAGTGTGTAACATCAAGAGAGGGGAAGGATGCACCTCCCTTCGTTCGTAATAACCCGAGTCGAGATTTTGTTTCTATATTAATATTTCGAAGTATACTATTATATATAGTGCTCCTTTCATACCAACAAATAATAATTTACTGTTGTTTTCCTCATATTGAGGCGTAAGATTTAATGAGCAAATGTGATAAAAACACACAACGCACCACTTTATAATCCCTTCATTATTTTTTTGTGACGTTGGAAATTTCAATAATATTTGCAGATTCAAAGAAATATAAAAGAAAAATGACAAAGACAGCAATTAGACAATAATAACAGAACAATAAGAATGTGATAGCGTCTTCAAAGTGAGAAAAAGACTTCGATAGATTCAACATTGAACTTACAATCTAAGAAGTATTACACTGAAAAAATACTCGAAAATTTATTTGTAGGATATAAAGTTTATTTCTGTGAAATATAAATTTCTATCCCACGAATAAATTTTCGTGTATTTTTTCTCAATACATTAGATCAATACACGGAGAAAATTTCATTGTGAAAATTACTACAGAATTTTATAAGCGAGGAATAAATCGACATTTTGCAGCAATTGACTATCCTCTTATTTCATATGTGCTGCTTATATTTCAGGAAATAAAATGTGCTATAAAAAATTTGCTAATGTTCAAAATAAATTTTTCTAACAGTCTACTTTTTTCGTACTATTACATTAAAAGAAAAAATATCTAAAAAAATAGTAGATATTTATTTGTGATGGGTATTATAACAACATATTTTTATTCTTATACTAATATAAAATATTTTTCAAATAAGATGTTTATACTTTCCTAAAACCTCAAGAAAACCTTAGTTCTTCACGAAAGCAGTTATTTGTTATTTAAATAAAAAAAATTTAAATTTAACAAAATATACTGTTAATATCCATCAAATAAATATTTACTGATTTTTAAATATTTTTTCTCTCAGTGTAGAAACATGGTAAGATTAATAACATGGCAAAATTGAATGAAGAATTTACTTTATGAATTCGGATTGCAATTGAAAAGAATTTGCTGTACGAAAAAAGAAATTACAATATTCTCTCCGTGTAGAATATATGCGACAAATATTTTGGAACAATCACAGGATCGAATGTTTGAGATAACGTTCGTTGCCAGGAAAAGAATAAATTTCACCGCAGACTACCACACGTTCAGGCGCGGGGCGATCGTCTCTCGAACACGGCCACGCCAAATCCATTCGTCAACAGCGTACCCACCGCACACGTCTGTACGCAGCGGGGGAGAGTTAACGCGCAGCAAGGGCGCTGCCCTCTGAACTTGAAGGGATTCCTCAACGCGAGCGCGAGTAAATCGCCCGATCGGAACTTCCAGCGGTCACGAATGATCGCTCCACTATTCACCGCGTTATCGTTGCGTCCCGAAAGAGACATACCCGAGGTCGATCCGCGACGACGTTCGAGTCGATCCTTCCCACCCTCCCCCAGCCCCTTTTTCCCGCCCTGCTCGCATCCTGTTTCACACACATCGCGCGAAATCGCGGGGAGATAGCCGAACCGGGGCTCTCTCTCTTTCTCTCTCTTTCTCGTTCGTTTCTTTATCGCGTGCGGACATCGCACACGGAACGTCGACGTGGATTTCTGGCTTTCCCGCTGAGTTACGCGGATCTTTTTTCGTTTCCGACCTGAGCGCGCGAGATCAGATCGCGGACTATTCGCCTAGATCGCCCGAAGCGCCGTTCCCTGAACTTCGGATTTAGTGTTAGTTCGCCCTTAACTTCGACTAGCGTAAACGCGCCCCGGACTTTATCTCGGTTTTACGCTTCGTGTCGGATAATCGTGCCGGAACGAATCCCTTATCCCTGTCGCTTCGTTTGTCCGATTGTGCGTGTCTTTTCCGAGCAACGAACAAAATATAATCACTTTTGGTAATATATAATCTTGGTTATAATTTTGGTTACTCACTCAACATCATCTCCAGCTGCCGAAGTGACTTGAATACTGGCCTCTCATTCCTGAAAACATAATGAAAACTTATGAAAGACCGATACATATTGCCACAGTATACTTGAAAAAAATACTTGAAAATTTATCAATAGAATATGAAGAGTTTATTTTATTGAAATAACCTTTACATTCTACAAAGAAATTTTTGAGTAATTTTCGAGTAATTTTATTTTTCTTAGTATAAATAACATAAATACAAGCAAGAAAAGAATTGACCGTAGGAACCGAAATATAGCTGTAGCAGCTAATATATATTATTGAAATAGGACCAGCTGCCTTAACAATCTTGTTGCTGCCGAAGCTAAATTTATTAGCTACTTGAACTTTGAACGCTACGGCGAAAAATATTTGCTGCTGAATAAATAGCAAATTATTATCATTTCACTTCTCTCTTAAATCGCACTCTATACTTGTCGAAAACATAAGATTGACGCTTCGCGTTGCAAATACAAAGCAGGCTTTGCCATTGGTTTTTAACACACGCTTGTAATTAATAATCAATGTCCACTTTAACGCAAACATGAAGAAACAGGTGTTTTTCGTGACCTTACTTACATGACCATGCCGTTTGATCTTTATTCCACGGAAAAACGATTTCACATCCATCGGGAGCACAATAATTTTCCCTGTCTAACGATGTTCGTTTCGAGTTGCTACGACATCTATAAGTGGAATTATAGACGACTCGCGTTTTACCGGCCAGCGTTATATTCACGAGTTGTAGATAAGCAACCGCGCGACGCACGACTGGAATGCGGAATACGACAATTACGTAGTCACCTTACGCTGTACGCGACGTCGCGCGATGGTACGGCTCACTTCCCCCTCCCCTCCCCCCACTACGCCGCGGCGCAGCAAGCACGGAGTCGTCCCCTCCTTCCCGCTCGCGCGGCCCGCGGTCACTCACCTCGTTTTAGTAGCAAACAAGGCGCCGGCGCGAGAGCAAGTGTACAAGTGCGAATTTCGCGAGCAAATCTAATGTCAATCAAAGCCGTGACTTTAAACGCTCCTAACTCGCGAATACTAAAAAAATGGTTTTGTAGTTGTAGTGAAAATAATCTAGATACGAGATTAGAAATTAGCTAAGATATATGTGATTGGCAAATACCGCGATATCGTGTACATTTTGTATTTAATTGACACAGATGGCAATGACGGAACTTGCATCTAAACTGTTTGTGAAATTTAACAAGAAAGTTTCTTTCTCTCTCTGTAGCGTCCATTCGGATTAAAGTCAATCACACTTCGTATAAAAATTGGCTGTGATTAACAAAAGTCTAGCGACGAGAAATAAACGAATAATTACCTTACTTACTCGCAACCTATCTAAATTTACTCGCAGATATTTCTAGAATGTTGCTGTTGCTATTGTAAATTTGGTGTGTACCACAACCAATTTTCTAGCAGACACAAAAGTAATAATAGACTTTATTAACATGTGACATTTAACTGTGACATTTAGAATTCTACCTAGATCAGTGCGATTTTTTTTTTAGTGAATAAACCGACGTAGTGAGTGAAAAAGAAATTTCTTGAAAAAAAACTGCTTGAGATTCGCGCGCATAAGATATTCAGAAATACTTGTCACTTTCTTCTAGCCATTCCCAGCAGACAAATGTATGCTTTTCGTCTCAACTAATAAATATTTAACGGCGAATATATCTTACCGATAAAAAAATCAGCCTTTTAGTTCGAATCAGCCACTAAAATTTAACTAATATTCTACTAAATAATTTCTTTGTGTGTAGTACACAAGTTCGTTGAAAAATATCGTGTGTAAAGTTGAGTATTTAAATATATATATATATATATATATATATATATATATATATATATATATATAT
>NW_022639600.1:144632-176262 GCF_010583005.1 Odontomachus brunneus
CGAGCAGAAGAACAGCCAGCGAGGAGACTAAGCTACATCGCAAAGTGGAGAGAGCACATTTTTATTTTATAATTACACTTCATCATTTTGTTTTATTCATAGCCCATATGCGTACAATTGCTTTCTTTAAGATTAAAAATCATTCAGAAATCGAATTCGAAAAAATTATCGAATTTGAAAATATTATCGATACACACACACACACACATATATATATATATATATATATATATATATATATATATATATATGTATGTCGATAATATTTTCAAAATTTTTTCGAATTCGATTTCTGAATGATTTTTAATCTTAAAGAAAGCAGTTATGCGCTTTATGGGCTATGAATAAAAAAAATGGTGAAGTGTAATTATAAAATAAAAATATGCTTTCTCTCACCTTGCGATGCAGCTTAGTCGCCTCGTTGGTTGTTCTGCTCGCATTGAAACGAATCCAGAAATATTATTAAATCGTTTATGTTATTAATACAATGTTTGGGTACTTATACGACACTTCCGACGCACTTGCGACCAATGAAAAATAAATAATCCAGAAATTTACTTGATAGTCCTCACTAGTCAAGCTCGCGACGCACTTCTGAGTAACAATTCGAAAAAAACGACGCTACGAAAATAGAGGACTTTGATTGACTATATTGCGATTGATTGAATTGCTTATTACCGTATACGCTAATATCGTTTTCGTTAACGAAGAGATTTACGCGGAAAGCGATCGTCGAAGATATTCGACGATGTTGAGACTGTTCGCACGCGCGATTTGCTACGCAATCGTTCAAAAGATCCCGAAAAGGACACTTGCTAATGGCGATCGTTGACAACCGAACTGACTAATGGACAAGACAGCGAAACGACGCCATGAAAACGATTACCGATCTCGCCCCGACATATCGCGATTGACTAATTCACTTCTTACCGTGTATGCCGGCTGTTTACTCATCCGCACGATGCACTTCCTTCAACGGAGAAATTCACGCAGGAGACAATGCTCGCCCACGAATCCTTCTGATGAGACTAAGAACGTTCGCGCGCGACTACTACGCCACCGTCAAATAATCCCATAGAGGACGGCACTTACATATAGCGGTCGCTAACCAACGGACAAGACGGAAAAACGTCACGAAAATAACGATCTGATATCGCGATTGACCGATTCTCACTGTGTACGCTGATGTCGAGTATTTACTACCCCGATATGTCATTTCGTTAGCAAAGATATTTATGCGGAGGAACGGTTGCCCGAGTATTCCTCCGACGAGACCGAGAACGTTTCCGCGCGCGATTACTACGCCAGTGTTAAATAACCCCACTAAGACGACACTTGTTAATAAAGCAATCTTATAATATAAAATATAATTTAAAGCGGACAATCAACAGAAAAGTAACGCCACGAAAATAGCGGGAACTTATCGCGCTTAAAGATATCGCGATTTACCGATTCATTTATTATCGTGTATGTTGATACCGAGTACTTAATCCCCCGCATATACTGTTTCGTTAACAAAGAAATTTACGCGGGGACGGTTGCTTGAGTATCTCTCCGACGAGACTGAGAACGCACTTGCGCGCGACTTACTACGCCACCGCTAAATAATCCCAAAGAGGACACTTGTTAATGTGGCGATCATGGCGAGTTGACCAACGGATTAATTACGATTGACTTCTTACTGTGTACGCTAATGCCGCCTGTTTACTCACTCGTACGATGCGTTTCTTTCAACGGAGAAATTCACACGAGAGATGCACTCGCCCCAGTACCTCTCCGATAAGACTGCGAACGCACTTGCGCGCGATTTACTACGCCACCTACGTGCGATCTATTACGCCATCGTTAAATAATCCCAAAGAGAACACTCTTACTCGTATGATGCGTTTGCTTCAACGGGGAAATTCACGCGAGAGACGACACTTGCCCCACTACGTCTCCGACAAGACCGAGAACGCACTTGCGCGCGATTTACTACGCTAAATAATCCCAAAAAGGACACTTGTTAATGTGGCGATCGTTGACCACCGAGCTGACCAACGAATTAATTACGATTGATCGATTTACTTCTTACTGTGTACACTAATGCCGGCTGTTTACTCACTTGTACGTTGCGTTTTCTTTAACGGAGAAATTCACGCGGAAAACAACTCCTCGCCCTAATAACGCTCCGATGAGACTGTGAACGCACCCGCGCGCAATCTACTACGCCACCACTAAATAATCCCAAAGAGGACACTTGTTAATATGGTAATCGTTGATTACCGAGCTGTCCAACGGATTAATCGCGCTTTGATATCGCGATTGACCGATTCTTTACCGTGTATACTAATGCGGCTGTTTACTCACTCATACGATGCGTTTCCTTCAACAGAGAAATTCACACGAGAGATGACACTTGCTCCACTACGCCTCCGATAAGACCGAGAACGCACCCGCGCGCGCGATTTATTATGCCATTGCTAAATAACCCCAAAGAGGACACTTGCTAACATGATAATCGCCCGGCCAATAAACAGAACGGAAAAATAACTTCACGAAAATGATTGTCACTGATATCGCGATTAACCGCTTCATTTCTTACCGTGTGCACTGATATTGAGTACTTACTTCCCTGCATGATGCTCGTTCATTGACGAAGGATTCACACGCGATACAATTGTCGACGAGAATCCGCTCAACGATACCAACCGACACCGTTCGTGGGCGCGCTTTGCTCCGCGACCGTTAAAAAATCCCGAGAACAACACTTTGCTAATGGCCGTGGTCGACCACGAAGCCGATATCTCAAGCGAATGGTTGACCGAGTGTACCTTGCATTACGACGACCGCGACGGGCGCGATCTTCCTGGAATCGCGATCACACGGGCGATCTTTGGAGAGCCGCAGCATACACGTCGCCCTCCACCGACGCCGGCCCGGGTCGCGACGACGACGACGACGACCAGCACCGGTTACGTATCGCGATATAGCCTTGGGCATTCCGGTAACGAACGCGCCACGATGGCCGGCCGTCACTCGTTCCCGACGCCGATCTGCACGCGGACATCGTCCCCGACGAGTGAAATGATTATTCGGCTCATAATTCACGAACGTCACTCGCGGCCCGTTGCCAAACTCGAGAACTGACTCACGGACACGCACTAATACTATCGCACGACGCGCGAGCTAATCACGTCGTCGTCTTGGAGCAGTGTTTACCAACATCGTTTTTGCCGGCCGGCTTCGCGCAACGTCGCGCGGCGCGCCTCGCGCGCTTACAGTTTTCGTTGGACTTTCGCGACACACGCGTCGAGAATATTCCGTCACATTGTCGAATCGTGTTTGTCAACAGAGCTCATTACTACGGGCCGCGATATTTGTCACGATAGTGACAGTGGATTTGATCTTTCTCAAAGAACTTTCTGAACTGCTGCAAGTCTGCACACTGCTGCATCAAGTCAGAGTGAAACGACTTACTGCACCACTGTACACCAGTGCAGGAAGAGAACAGGCCTAGTGTCGCGATACGAGTAATTACTAGAAGGTGGCAACTGTGCTCCGAATTTTTAGTAGTAAGAGTGACATTTAAGACAAACAACCTCTCGCCAGTGGACGATAGAGGGCGATACGCGCTTGCAGGTCACTGCCCGAACAGTATCGCGACGTGCCGGTGAGTGTATGATTATGTGTTTCGCGGTGATTCACAGTCTTTTCATTCGGATCGCGAATTTGACAACGAGAACATCGTGATATCGCCGAATAATCGCGCTGTGGTGTACGAAACGTAGAGTACCAGAGCATCATATACGCTGTAGGTGGGTCTTTTTTACCAATGTTAATCTCGCGATCGATAACACCGGTCAGTAATAAAGGTAAGTGCATTGTGCTTCCGCGTTGTTTACATTTCGTCACGCGCTTTCCACATAATCGTAATATCGGCAAGTGATCGCGCATAAAACGTAAAGTATCAGAATATCGTATATACACTATAAATAGATCTTTCTTATCAATGTTAATCTTACGATCGATAACATGAGTCAATAACAAAAGCGAGAGCCCGCGTTGTTTACGTTTCGTCAATGCGTTTTTTCACGTGAGATCAAGCATACAGACGCACTCGCCACGGAAAGAAGGCTGAATTTTCGTCATGAATTGGCAGCAAATTCGTGTGCGTGTGCGTGCGCGTCTTCTAGAAATTCAAACTTCTTGAAATACGTGATCACGTGATCAGTGTAGAAACATTACCTCACGTACAAACATTTGCTCGTCAGTGTCGGCCATATCGTGCAACGGATTGTTGCTGGGTCGGAGTCGTTCCGTACTTCTCGCGGTATTTAGTCGTCGAAAGTGGTTCGGCCACGCGAGTGAACGTCGAGAGTGTCGGGATGTGGCGATACGCGACGCGCTCGTGCGTAATTAGTGTGCTCAGGTCGCGATTCGTCCGCATTTTCTGACATTTGTCGCCGAGGTCCGTTCCGCTCGTCGAGCAGACGCGATGCCGGCCCGTCGTTGTGTCGTGTGTAACGTATTTCGCGTTATTTATGCACTCGTCGAGCGCGATGAAGCGGACGAGAGCGCCGACAGCATCGCCGTCGAGGCTGATTATAAGGTGATCGCCGCGATGTGTCGGTCAAGAAGGCCGATAGTATTTGGTTGACGCTCGGTGTCCTTTTCTGCCATGTCGTTATCGCGGCGCTACAGTTTCTCTTTTTCGAATCTTTTCACTGGTCGCAAGTGCGTCGCGAACACGACCAGTCCGGAACTTTTCGGTGAATATGAATGAATCGACGAATCTTGTCGGTGTGGCTGCTTTTAATCCGAGTACATGGACAGACACGGCGAGTTTTGCATCGTGCCGTCGAGAGTCGTGGAGAGAGGAGAGGAGAAAGAGAGAGTGAGATGCCACGAAGCAAGCAGCAAGGAACTTCTTCCGCGCAATCCTGGAACGCTAGTCTTCTAACTGGTGAGTCGATTCATCTGTTACTCGAACAATCTTCTGACCGGTGAGTCAATTCAAATCTGTTACTCTCGCGAAATTGAAAATACTTTTATAATAATCGCACGACTGCGTTGTCTTTCTCATGTTTGTGCGATTCTTGTCGAGACATATTGCGCGTTTTCAAGTTAATTCAAGTTTTAATCGACTGACTATAAAAGCGTCACTCAAATACGATGCTTTACATAATTGAAAGATCTGTCAAGGAATAAATTTCGTCGAATAATTATATAGCTACACTGAGAGAAAAAAATATCTAAAAAATAGTAAATATTTTTATTTAGTGGATACACTAACAACATATTTAACGTATATATAAAATATTTTTTAAATAAGAAAATATACGTTTTCTTAAAATATTCGTTTTTCACAAAAGCAATTACTTATTTTATTTAAATAAGAGAATTTAGATTTAAGTGGATATACTGTTAGAATCCATCATAAATAAATATTTACTAATTTTTTAATATTTCTTCTCTCAGTGTAGAAAATTGCAATACACTGAGAGAAAAATATTGAAAACGTAAAATATATTTATTTGATATGATAACTTTAATAATACATATAGATTTCATAAACGTTTCTGAACTATACGTGCTATCTGGGAACATACTAAATCCTTTTATTTAAATAAAATAAATAGCTGCATTTTCATGAAAAATCCAGGGAAATGTATATTTTCTTTTTTGGAAAATATTTTATATATTAGCATAAGTAAATATGTCATTAATACCCATCCACCAAATGAATATTTTTTTATCTCTTATCTTTCCTCTAACAGAGTATGGGAAAATGAATTACTGAAATATATATATATATATATATATATATATATATATATATATATACACGTTTATTTTATCTTTTGCTTTATTCTCAGCGCATCTCGAATCGAAATTTAGAATTTTTGGTATTTATTTTTAATAATACTCCTTGGATTGCAAGTCTATTCTTGTATTTGCCAGTGTCTTTTCACTCGTGAGATAATACTGTTATTGTTCTGTTGTAATGTTATTATCTTGTTATGATAAGAGTTATCCAAGTTCAAATTTTAATTGATATCCCTGAGCACACAACTGTTATTCTTACGTTTTTTCTATTTCTATTTCTGGCACTTCAATTCTTCAAAATAAAATAAAAACCAATAGAGGAAGATAAAAGATGGCTTTAAAATCCCTGTTTGCTTGATTCTGAAATCTGTTAAAAAACAATCAATTTTACCGACTTACCCCAGTGGTCAAATAGCCTCGATTTCTCCTATATACAAGGTAGTTCTAGAACAGTCCTATATAGTACAGTCCTATATAGGGTAGTCTTATATACAATCCTAGAACAACTTCCGAAGCTTTTGTGGAGGCATAGTACGGATTGAGGTGAACATAAAAGTTCTATACCGTTTCGTGATTGGCAATAATTATTGAGGTATTAATTAAAGAAAATTTATGAATGATCACGCGAGATATGATATATGAGCTGTAGTGGCGACGTCTGCCATCGTATGTTTGTACATTAGATCAAACTGAACAAAAAAATACTCTACTACTTTTCTAATAACTTTGTGGATTTTTAATTACTAATTAAAGAAAATTAGCAAATGGTCGCTAGGGATGATATATTAATGTTCTCTAATTAATAACTAAAAGTCTATAAAATTATTAGGAAAAAGGTAGAGAACTTTTTTGTTTAGTTTGAAATGTACAAGCACACGATGGCAGATGTCGCTATTACAGCTCATCTATTTTGCGTGATCACTCACAAATCTTCTTTAATTAATATCTCGATAATTATTGCGAATATTACAAAACGGTATAGGACTTTTATATTTACCTCAATCCATATTATACTTCCACAGGAGTTTCGGAGGTTATTCTAGGACATTCTGTATATCATTATGATGTTATCTTTTATTATATATGTAGTTATCAATCTTCAATTTCTAACATAGAGTACATAGCAATAGATAATTATTTCTAGCATCATATCAACACATTAATTCGTAATGTTGCATTTCAAAATTTTGCATTAGTCTTTTCAGTTTGAAAAACTTCAGAATCAACATAAGCTCCATATTTCGACTCAAGATGTACGCTGAAGATTGAGATAGGTCTAGAAATTAAGAAAAATATTCGATATTCTTGGAGCACTCACGAAAAACAATCGCTTAATTGGCTCAGCATTTCATTTATACGCGGACACTCGCTGTTATTCGCGACGGCGAGGAAGACGTGCGAGTAGAAGTCGCGAATCGAACGGAATGAGAGAGAGAAAGAGAGAGAGAGACTCTCTCGTGAGGCCTGGCGGCCTTGGACGGGCCCAACGGGCCGCATGTAGGACAGACAGACAGACGGACGTACGGCCGGAGAGTGGACCGCTAACAGAGAGGCTGTATGGCGTCTCTGATTGCCCATTGTCCGACTAATAAGATATTCTATCATCTCTCGTCGTGCCGACGGTGTCCGGTCGTTTCGAGAGACAGTGCGAGCGCGCTCCTCCAACCGGCGACGAGATTCACCGGGGCCCGGCCAATCACGGCTGCACTCTCCCCTCGAGCCCCCTCCCCCGTCCACCCCCGGGCCCTTTTGTCGGGCAAATGAGCCCGGCGTAAGTCAACCGATAAATAATATCCGACTTTGCGACCAGCTGCGAGCTTTAATGCGGGCCCGTGTAAAAGTGTAATAGGGCCTTAATTGAACCCGCCCGGGACATCCACCGGACGTGGATATACGTAGGTAGCCGTCTATTTATATTCAAGCGCGTCCGATATGCGAGAGAGCGCGCTTCTTTCTGGATTATTCTCTCGAATGAAATCTCGAACGGTATCTCTTCGGGATAGCCTCTTATCGCGCGTCTCAGAGAATGAGACACACACACACGCATATACATATCAGGAACATCTCACTGCGATGAGACAAATTAGTCTCGCTCTATTATCGGCGCAGCGCGATTGTCATTGACGCCTACTATCGATAGCATCGTGGAGAAGCTCTCGCGGAAGCTCGTCTCGTCGGGCGATTTATCGAGCGAGTCCGTAGAACGGCATCGCGGCAGTCGTGACAGATGGTTTGCCCGGAGATCTTATTCGACGCGCATCGCAACGGGAATGACTAACGACGATGACGATTTCGCGTCTTTCGGCGGAATACGCCACCCGGCTCCGGACTGGCGATCGCCGGTCCGTTGTTGAGGTCGTAAGGTCCATTTCGGTTCGGTGCACTCGTCGACTTGCGCGCGGCGTAATGGCCGGTCAGCGGGCGAAATAAATGTAAATCCCCCTGCCAAACGTCGGTGTATGCGCGCACGTCCTAATCGCGCGTATCGCGAGATCGAGCCGGTGCTGCTCCCCGCGAACTGTCGGGTTTCTTAGCGTCGCCACGTGACCGATCACCGATCCAATCCATTATCCGTATTTTCCTGGCGTTGCGTCGAAAAACGGAACGCGCGCCCTCGATCGCCCGGCGTTTACCGCTATGTGTGCGGGCGTACGCGCGCGCGAATCCACGAAAATCTCGTGAATCCCCGCAGCGATCTCGCAACGAGCGACAGGTCGACTCCCCCTGCGAAGCCAGCGTCTCGATTTGTCACATTAACAAAGTGAGCCCGTCCCCGAATCGAAAGCCATTTCCTCCCGCCCGTTCCCGGCTCGTCCGCAGAAAATCCTCGCTCGCTCGCTGGCGGGAAGAAGGGTTGCCACGCTTACCCGAGGAAAAACTCACTCGGGCTGCGGATTCGGGGCGTAAAGGCGGAGGAGAAAGAAAGGACCGAATCGACGAAACGTCGAATTGAGTACCGCCCTAATCGTGTCGAGATCTCGTCCTATGGTGTGACGCGCGCGCGCGAGTATATGGCGTACTTAGTCGGGAGCGAGAGAAAGAGAAACAGGCGCCGCGAGAGGGGCAAAGAGAACCGGAGGAGAGAGAGCGAGCGAGAGAGAGAGAGTATGTGTGTGTGAGAGTTGGAGAGAGCGAGAGACGCAACGGGGCCGATCGAGGAACGTCCGGAGTGAATGAGAATCATGATGGTGGTGGGCGAAGGGTAGGAGGACGGAGGAGCAGGGCAGGGGGGGAGACTGCTGACGGTGGTCGAGAGAGTCGATCGAGCGTGGGTTGCGGGGCAGGCTAATGCGAATATGCTGTCGTCCAGATAGAAAGAGATACCCGATAGCGAATCTGTGTCCGACACGGATGTCGAATTAGCTTGGATTTAGGTTGCCCGGGGAACTGACAAATAGTTATTGCTTGATTAGGTGCCGGTACTAGAGGCAGCTACCCTACCGGTGCGGGACGACGGCCCTTTCCAGGTCCGCCGACGACGAGCGATTTTTGTCGGGGCCTGGAAGGAGGGTGGCTTTATCTTCGCTTCTTTATCGCCTACTAGATCGTGGAATCGTGCCGGAGCGAGCGCGACTCTCACCCTCTCTCACTCCCTCGTAGCCCTCTTTCTCGCGGGGGATCGATTGCGACGATAATCGACTCGATTACCGCGCTGTTAACGCGCGCGATCGCGACATTCATTCGCCCCGGGTGTGGGAGATGCGCGCCGGTCGTGGCCGTCGCTTCACGCGCCTTGTTAATAAAGAGCTCGGGAGAAATGCGTTATCTTTCGGCTGTGCACTTTAAGCGCGAGCCACTTTAGATACGCGCGGCGCGACGGAGTCCCTGCGGCCGCATACTCACCTAATCATAGTTTCCCTGCGACATTTCGGCGGAGGAAAAAGTGTCTCACGCGCGAGAACGAAGGGTGTGTAAGGTTCGTCGACGTGCAGGTCGTCTAATTTATATGTTAATGAACGAATGACGGCCGGTCAGGTGACGCGAGAGCGAATTTCATTTGATCACGAGGCAAGTTGATCGGCGAAGGCTATATGTGTGCGCGCGCGCTGCTCCGAGTTCTGATAATCGTTATTACTTTTGAAAGTGACGGGGATCGTTGGTTACCGTCATCGTCGGGAGCTTCTCTCCCCTCGTCGACTCGAACCTCGCGCTTCCGAGCGCGGACATTTTTGTTCAAATAAAAATGGAATATTTCGCTGGGACGCGCGAAGAGAGATTCGCTCTGACACGTTCCGTCTCGGAGAAGCGGTTAGATCCCTAACACGTACCATAATTCGCAATTCCACTCGTGCTCCTATTGTGCGGACGGTAAATGTGTGTTAATGCGACGAGCGATCGAAATTAGAATGGTAATGGGCGGTAACGCCCGGGCTAGAGCCCCGATTGAATAGAATTATAAATTTAAATCACGAGTCGTATAGAAATTAATTTCGAATTACATTTGAAATATTGTCCCAGCGACTAAATCAATTTGTAATTACTCGTGGTGCTTGCATTTGGCATTAATTAGCAGACTTATTATCCATCAACGCCGCCGATAAATCCGTCGACGATCGATGATGCGTCACCCTAAACGCTGTTAACTAAAAACAGCTTAAAAGACAGTGTTTGCGGCTTACCGAGTCAGTTCTATTGAAAATTCTCGTGGCGACAATTCTCGAGGAGGCGCGATGTACTAATTAAAGACGCCGGCATATTTCGCGAAAACTAAGATGTCCCTTTTTGCGTGTACGCGCGCGCGCGCGCGAGAGAGAGAGAGAGAGAGAGAGAGAGAGAGAGAGAGAGAGAGAGAGAGAGAGAGATAGAGAAAGAGAGAGAAAGAGAGTCCATTTTCGCGACGGCCAGACCTCAATTATTCCCGACATCGAACACGGAGCTGTTCCGCCGGCACTCTTTAATAAGGACTTTTGCTTTACGAGATTTTATACGGTACACGACGAGCTCATTATCTTAATTAAATCTACTACAGGAATTACAACTCCGAGTAAAGACTAGAATTACTTACTTCAAAATTCATGTACGCGCCGCGCAGAACGAGCTCCGCGAGCACGGCTTTGAAGAATTTCACCGGGCGTATGGCGATGACAATAAACCGTGAAGCTCAATCGCGTTCGCAAAACACACCGGCGGACATTGCTGGCGTAATAAAAATACAGCCGCGGCCCGGCGATCGTTGTTACGTCACTATTTCTAACTTACTCTCTAAATTTCTTAGAGTCTCATTCAGAACGAGTAAAGCCCACTCTACAATGGTAGTAAGAAGTAGAAAATAAGAGTAAGAAACCAATCGCAGTCGAATGTGAGAAGAATAATCAATTATGATTGGTCAATTTTCTTCTCTTACTTCTTTTTTACTGCTTATGTAGAATGGGCTTAACAGAGATGCAGCATTTTTGCACGAAAGTAGATAGTGCTAAGTCGCAAAAGTGAATGTTTTACTTAGGCTTAGAGTGTATTCTGATTTCGTATAAGCAAATCTTTCAATCAATTAAAGTGGAAATATTACTGTAACGGTGAAGTACACTCCGTTACTAGACGCTGGCCACACATTTTTTTGAATGAAGTTGCAGCACCTCCTGATTGTCACAAATCAAATGATACTGCTGATGCATTCGCGCTGTGATCAATTACGATAGAAATCAAAGTGACAGTATAGTGTGAAAATAAATTTGATTAATACAACATTCAAATATTGTTATTCTCCAGTAGTTATCCGTCGTAATTTAAATTATGAACTTGTGGACTTTGAAGGTTCATTAATACATCTCTTTATTAATTAATTACGACGCGAATGCATCAGCAGTGTCTCTCAATTGTGACGAGTTCCACACGTAAGACTTTTATTAATAATTGTTATTTGAAACTTGTCTCATGTAGATACTCAGATTCTTATTCAATTAATTATCTTATTCAGAAATAGATTCAAGTTTCTCAATTGATTATTATTTATATGTTATTGCAATTCGACTGGGAAACTCTCATTTAACTCTGGATCCAAATCACAGAGTATTTCATTTGAAGCAATTTTCAAGTAATAACTATTAATACGAATTAGAAAGTCGATTTTTCATAAATAATTTAAATTTAAACTTACACGGAAAGAATTTTATAGTAAATTTACTATGGGATCTTGTAACCGAGGAATACATGACATTCTAAAGTAGGTTACTATCCTTTCATTTCATATGTATTAGAAGAGATTGGATCAAGTTGATCCTAAAATCATGTTGATATATTTTGTTTGTATATATTTATTGCGAGAGCAACAATGGCAAAAGGAGATCGTAAAATATTTTTTTCTTTTTAACATAAGAAGAACACTCTGTCCTAAAAGGAATATTTTGCGATTTCTTTTCCATCATTACTTTCACAATAAATACATAAATCAAAGGTGATAAACGTGAATTTTGGGCCGACTTAACCTGGTATCTCCTACTTATATTTTAAGAACTGAAATGTGCTCTTAAAATGCTTACTGTGTTTCTGATGAGATTTACTATATTCCTTAGATAGACCTTATTCCTGCATAACTTAAAAAAAACCATAGTAAAATTGAAAATAACTTATATGAAAAAATAAAAGAAACTATAATATTCTCTCCGTGACTTAAGCTCCGTGACTTAAGTAGACTTAAGCTTAAGCTATTATTGAAAAATTAATCCTGAAAAATTCAGAGAGTACAATAAGGGAAAAACGTACGTAATTACTTATATTGCATCGAGGGTTTTTTGCGTTTTTTACTTCCTCTCTAGCTCTTCTGTCCACTTTCTCGCTTTTTACGTATCACTTTTGCCAAACTTGTCGGCGCTCTGTTTCTGTTGCGTTTATCCGCGAATCGCGGCGCCGCAGGCCGCCGCGGCGTTTATTATCGCAAACTCGATTTTTCATGGCCGCGCCAATCGATACAACGGTTCCTCGCAGACCGCAACGTGGTTGTACACGTACGATCCATTCCTCACGTACGCCACTGTTTCGGAAAGGCCTGTAATAGGCTGACTAGTGCACCCCCTCCCCCTTTTCCCCTCGTAGATCCCCGATCGCACTGGACGTGAATTTCCGTTGATCGTCGGTTAAGAGTTCCCCGTTTCCAACTGCCTAACTGTGAAAAATTAACCGACGGTCGGCCGGAAATATTCGCTACGCATTTGAAACTCAGACGTAGTCCGGAGTCAAGAGCTTCGTGAAAGAGAACCGAAATTTGACAGCTACTGATTATCCACGTGTGGATGGTGATCAGTGGCCGAACAGAAGGAGGATGGGAGGAAGCAAATTTCGGAGTGGGAATTACAAAATAGTCGGATCGACGGCCATAAATGAATCGCGTCGCGCGACAACGCGCTGTAAATTTTAACGCGCGACAACGCCGGACAATATTTCCCGTTCCGGCCATCGCGCTCATACATAAACCGGACAGAATCGGTCCTTAAAGCTTAACCCGAAATAAATCTCGCGAAACGTAAGTGCTTCCATTCCACGGTCTATTCTTCGTCTTCTCTCTCGCGCGCTTCTCTATATTATCCTTGGCGCCCGCACGCATCGCGTCCGATCTGCCGTTTCCCTTTCGAATCTGCTCTCTCTAGTCTTCCCCCAGTATTCGGATAAATAAGGCAACGAATGCTTATGCGAAACCGCGTTCCGGTACCTTGTATACCGTGTTCTGGGTACATCGAAGCCGGTCGAGCCGTTTTGCGGCCATTGGGCGGGCCGCAATTGCGGCGATCGTCCGACGCGAATTCCGGAAATATCCAACCGACGCGGTCCGGGCCGATTCCTACTCTCCCTCATTGCGATCGCGCGATGATCCAGGTTTGCGGTCGCTACCGTTAACGAGGAAGATGTCCCGAATATTTAGATCTTCCTCCCTCCTCTCTCTCTCTTTCTCTCCCTCTCAACTTTCTCTCTCTCTCTGAATTTTCAATGGTTTTCCTGATAGTCTGAGATCAGCCAGATCTTTAGGTACTTTCAAGTCTAATCTCTATGGACTTTTTGTTATAGCAAGCTCCTTTAGAACATGAGCTTTGCGTTTACTAATCTAGCTAAAGTAGATATAATTGATGAGGACATAAAAACTTAATGAAATCCTCGCACACTGTAAGGATGAAATAGATGTATCCTCATTTTTTTATTGCATTAACGTGCAGTTTGACCAGTATGTATGTTTTTCACCGAATTTATATTACATTTTTGTTGGCGCTTGAGAGGGAACTACGTCCCAGAGCGCTTAATAAATAAAGCATCTCTCTCTCTCGCTCGCTCGTTTTACTTGTTGTCTTTCTCTCTTAACGGGCAGGTTTAACGAAACGTAATCGCAGGAGTAGATTCCGCGCGGCAGGACGGCGATGCTAATTTACGATTCGTTCCAACAAAGTATCTGGTTTCGACAGATCGTAATCCAAATACAGGTTCGATCGCGGGGAGTCCTGCGCGAGGGCGCAGGAACTCAAGTTGAGCGAGTGAAATCGCGGACGAAACCGAAATTTATGGCCGCGTCGCATTCGTTCCGTCCGTCGATTAGGCTTTCCACGCCGCGACCGATCTTAGGTACGCCGCGATAAATAATCATTTGCCATCGTCGGTGAGGAGCAATTAAGCGGAGCCGCTGACCGACGATGATCGGGATTTATATTAGTCTTATTTATGTGGTCGCGTCCAGTCTCACATTGTGGCGGATGAAACATTATTTCCGACCGATCTCGTTCTCCTTCACGTTCACCTATTCAAATCCGCGGAAAGATGGACGGATACGACGTGTTCGACATTCGACGGCGTACACGGAAAAATACATGATTCATTTCGAGTAAACGTTACTTTGCTTTAAGTATTTTATAGATTTATATATCCGCAAACTTTTCTCCTAAGAATCAATTTTACTCAAAATGCATTCTGAATCTTAGTAAGTTTAACATCTCAGTCGAGAATATTAAATTAAAACAAGAATTCGGTTTACTTGCATAGAGTTTACATAGAGTCGAGACAGCTTTTTCTTCGTCAAAGTTTTATCATATTCTCGTGCTCTCTAAATTTTTTCGAGTGAAATTTCACTCGAAAAGCAGATTGACATCCCGAGTCACTCGAATTTGTATTATCTTTCATTTTTATCGAGTGAATTCTCCACATTCTGAATCGTTAAGTGAATATTTTAACTCGAGATTGAAAAGTGAATCTGACACATATTCCACTGTTAAAGGAATATATTCTGATTGATTGAAATATTTGCCCATATAAAATCAGAGTTTACTTTAATCTTGAGTGAAAAAGCACTCTTGTGCTTTCAAGTGGCAGTTTTCACTATCACTCCGAGTAGAAATACTGCCACTTTCCACTGCAAGGAATTTGGAGAATAAAGTAAACAAATTCTTTTTTTGACTATATGATAATGAGCTTTTCTGAAACTTGTGATAAATACATTCAAGATTGTTATAAAGAAAATATTCTTTGTTGAATATAACCATTGCTTAAAAGGAGAAGAGTAAACTGAGTGACCCTATTTCTTGACAGTGAAATGATATTTTTCTATATGTTGCGTGTATGTTGCGTGTTAAAATAATTAAGAAACTCGCTTCTCGAAAGGCACAGCGCGAACTCACTCCCTTTCTCTTTCCCTCCTCGTCGTAATGTTTCGCAAATTAACCGCTCGTTAAGCGGATTGCCGGATCGCGCGCGGCAAGTCGCAAAAGGATAGATTTCGTGAATTGCCGGATTATTTCTGACCCTCATTAATACCCGGGCGAATAATCACGACGTACGCGGCGGCAACGGCGATGCAGCAGCTGACTACGACGTGTCGTTGCGACAGAAGCTGTTCCCTGTGTAGGAACGTTATCTCGACTCGCGGATCAATCGCGCAAACCACGTTTTTGCGAAACAATAAACGTAGTTTCGCTGTATATACAAGCGCATGTGCTCGCATTCACTGGCAGTTGGCGCGTGTTCGCGGAACGCGCGATGGCCGCCGTACAAAAGTTCGCATTTTATCACGGATATCTCTCTCTCTCCCCCCCCTGCCCCTTCTCCCCTCTCCTTCCGTCCTCGTACGTCCATGTCCTCGAACTATATTTGACGCGCCTGACATTTATGAGACACATTTCGCGAAGAAAATCGCAAGACACACCGAGTCTCATAATTAACGCCATGGGGAGCACGATCACGATCGATCGCTCGCTCGCGCGTTTCTGCGTAACGTAAGGTCAGAAGTGCTCCTTCTGAGAAATGACTCGCTTTGAATAAGAGTTTTATGTGAGCTCACGTTGTTTATACACGAGTGCGTCGAGTGTGCTCGATTAACGTCTGCTCAAATATCTCTCATTCATCGATCCCTCCTCTCGCGACCGATGAATGTGCGCCTTGTGGGCTTACGGTTGCAAACGACAATCATGGGGGATCGTTCTGTCTATACGACCGACACAAGATTATCTATCCCTTTGACATGAGGTAAAAAAAAGTGCCAACTGCCGGACACGTACTTCGCCCAGGACACTCTTGGTCTTTAAATACGGGTATTTAAACATTCGACGTAGAATATATATATAAGGGGTGTCCCATTTCAATCAGATCAACCGAATATCTTGAAGACTGACAGAAATATTTCGAACAAAACTTATAGGACTTGAGAGATATAAACTTGAGAGAAAAAAGACATCATTTTGAATTTTAACTATGACTATTCGCTACGGTCATATGGAGGTCTTGTTTTCTTTTTAATAGAAATTAGTACTTTTCGTAGCAGATTTTTAAAAAATTGTCCAATTCTGCGTAGAAAATTTCTAAGACGTGTATGATCAAGTCCAATACTTTAGGAGTTACTTAGCAATTAAAAATACAACTTCGCCAATTTTTATCAACAATGATACATGCGCGAATTTATGCATGTATTCAAGATATCCGACTGATTTGATGTTCTTTTCTCACATGATTTTGACACACATTAATTTTATGGTTAATCAATTGCAAGAGTTATTATTCAGATAATACGTCACTATTTAGATTTTTACGTATATGCAGAAATTGTTTTGGTGTTTTCTTACTTACTCTTTTCTTATTTTTAACTCAATTCATAGATCAAGATGTAAGCCGCGGCGAGTATTCAGAAGCCTCAAGGCTTCTCTACGCGGAGTAAGCTTGACGCGTAAGAAGAATCTAGAATAAGAGAGAGAGAGAGAGAGAGAGAGAGAGAGAGAGGGAGAGAGAAATAAAAATAATTTATTTTTTACTCCGACTTACGTCAAACTTATTCCGCGTATCGTAGACGTGCCTTTAAAGACCAAAACAACAAGAATTAGGCGCGTATCCGGGCATTAGTACTTTCGCCTTAATTCATGAATTCACCGAGAGCGACGGACCTAGGGCCGACCGAGTGCGTCGAAGGAGGCGCGTTACCGCACTTTTATCGGGCAAACACGACACGCGTACTGTATACGGTCGCGGCTCAGCGTCGCGTCATTGTCGCCGCGATCCTGCTCATTCGTTTTTGTTTTCTCGCCGATCCTTTCTCTCGGGAGGGCTCGTCGCGACGCGACGCGCCGCGGCGCAACGTAACGTGGCTGACGCGTTCGTTTGCGGCGCGCGTTTGCGATTACCGAGGACCGAAACGCGTTTTTCCTTTTTTTTTCGGATCTATCGGACTATAACCGCGCCTCGCGGTCGTTTTGTGTTCCGCGCGCTCGTCGAACCCTTCCACGTCGCCCTTCCTCGCGCGCGGTCTGTCTCTTTATCACTCCACCCCCGACGCGAACGACGTTACGAGGGCGATATACCGGGCGACGCCTGGCGATACCTGCCCGGGCCCGCCACGCCGGCTCTTTGTTCCGTTCGTGTACGCCATTGTGCCGCTTCCCGTTCGCCAGACTATCGCGATAAACAGCCGGAAAAGCCGCGATGAATGACACCGCGCAACCTTCGTTACGAGCGTACGCAGCGACTTTCGCGCGCACTCGATGTCTGGATTTTCGCCGGTTGCGCTTTTATCCGATTCTCGTTGGCGCGCCGCCGATCGTCGTTGGTTTCGCGCGCAATTGTTCGACGCGCACGTTTCAGATCTGTGTCTATGCACCATAGCCAGGCTTGCAACCAGAGGACCGGTAGTGAAAAATTTCTGCAATTTATCGACCTTACTCGCTCTCTGTTCCTCTCCTCTCTCTCTTTCTCTCTCTGTCTCTCTCTCTCTCTCTCTGTCTATCTATCTATCTCTTTCCTTCTGCCTCTCGGGCATTTAACGTGACACGGCGCGATACTCGAGACACGGCGTGTTTTAGGTGAGCAAATTAGCAAAGTAGCGAAGTAACGCGGACGCGGAACGAGTTATTATATGAATATTCCGAGTGTTTCTTGCGTTCCTTTGGTTAATCGAGGAGAATGCAGTTGACAGCTTTAATACACTTTTATTCGCGCGATACGAGCGTGCGTCTGACAGCCTCCTGACTGTACCGCTATTGTGTTATCGGCGAGAGAGCCAAGGGTACGCAAACCCGCTAAGCGCACTCTATCTCCGGGAGTTGGCCGCGCGAAGCCGAGAGTTTCCGTCTGCTGTTCCCGGTTACTTTTCGGATCTCTCCCTTTCCCCCGCGCCTCTCTATCTCTCTTTAAAAAAACCACTTTTTGACATTGCCTTCCTCGACGTCTTTAGTATCTTAATGTCCCGAGCGTCTTTAACTTTGTCCCAAGTTTTCGAGTTAATAACTTTTATTTATTTGCGCAATTTCTCTCTCTCTCTCTTTCTCCTCTCTCTCTCTCCCGCTCTCGTCATCGTCCGTGCATCGCGTCAGAGTTCGGCAACGCGCCGCAATTTCGCAGTCACCGCGCTCCGACTCGACGACGGAGACGACGCGGCACGATTTCGTGGTCGGCAGTTGATATTGCTCAGCTTTTCATGAACTGGCTGGCAAAAAAACGACGCACCGGTAGACGCCGCCGGGCACGAAACGGCTCCCTCTCGTTCAATCCACTTTTGGGGAAACGACGCTAGTCATATTTCTTGCGGGGAACGTGCCGAATGTGACGACGACGACGACGACGACGACGACGACGACGCTCCGTCGTGAAGTGACGTACCCGCTCGTTTTATACGAGCGTGCGGAAAATTGGTAGGACGTCATCGGAAACACCCATAAAGATGCGGGTGCGCGCGCCGTTCTCACGGAAAAATTAGTTTACCGTTGCTTTACCAGCGCCGATGGAGGGATTATACCGCGCGCGCGCGCTTCCGCTCTATTCGGTGTGAATCTTTAATCCCCACCCTCCCCCGATGAACATTGTTTCTCGCAATTTGCGACGACCACGAGAGAGCACCTGACTGAAAATAACAATATCGACCGTCGGATAACGCTTTAATGCGGCAAATGCGCGATGATGTTTCTCGTTTTCCCGATGTCCTCGTATCCTCGCGAATGCGCGAAATATTAAAACGACGGTCAACGACAGTTTATTTGAGAATTCCAGGTTTCCCGGTTCGCGTGTGTAACTCGTGTTTACCGTTCACCGCGCGGTTCCTCCGGATCAAGAAAAAATCCTGCGCGCGGGTCGCATTAATTGCGAGATGCCCGCTGATTCGAAGAGCATTTCGCGCCCGGGCGTGATTAATTCACCGTGGCGCGCATTAATGTAAATTCATTATGCGCGAGGCACGGCTAATTGGCGGCGTAAATCTCGCGGATCGCGCTTTTAATAAAAAAGGACCGCGCTGCGGCGCTCACGGCCCCGGCAAACTATCAAAAGTCGCGTTTTTTTTCTCTCCTCACGAGGACTTTGGCGAAATTCCGCGTCGTAGGCGCGCTCGCGCGCGGATCCCCGCCGCGCCGCGAGATCCGCGCGTTTATTTCCGTCGTTTAATGCGCGCGGGACATTTATTTATAATTTACGCGGGACCAATTAAAGGCCAATTAGATGGCGGCCGATTAATTTGCAAAGTGCGTATCGTAAAACCGAGGCTACCGCGGCGTCGACGCTTAATGCGTTAACGATTGCATCAATTTCTCTCGCATATTACCTCCCCTTCCGCTGTCCCAAACCCCATCCCATTCCTTCAACCCCTCGTGTGATTGTTGCCGTCGAGTGTTGTCGCGAAGAAATTAAAAATAGACCGACGTTATCCTTCGCGTTTAGAGTTCAGCAGCCCGTGACGAGAAAGAAATTGCCGTCAATGAGGGAATTTAATCAACTCGCGTCTGTCTTGTTTTTGTATATTTGCACGTACGAGTGTCGCAAGTGCGAGAGATGTTTGCACAGTCGGAGAGGATTTTGTTTGCTCTCACTGGACGGGCCTGTATCACACGTGACAGAGAGAGAGAGGGGAGAGGGAGAGAGAGAGAGAAAGAGAGGGGAGAGGGAGAGAGAGAGAGGGAGACGGCCCTGGCCGCGAATGAGGCGCGCGGATTACAAATCGTCGCGAAGTATCCAGTTCCAACCTGTTAGGGCTGCTGAAAAATCTCGCAGGTACTCGCGCGCAGGAATTTCCTATCAATTAGGGACAGGTTTCCGCGCGGTGGCGGCGGCGGCGGCGGCGGCGGCGGCGGCGGCGCTGATGGTGGTGCGCTTTTTTCCTTTCGTTCTTCCTCCCTCTCTTCCTTATCCTACAGAATCCTGTTTCTCTCATTTATACAGTTAGCCGCTTAAACGGCTACTCGCGGATAAAGCCGAGCGAGCGATGAGATTCGCCGTCACCGTTGTCGTCGTCGTCGTTGGTTGGGACACGCGCGCTAGGCTATTAAATCGAGTGCAACAGCGGCCCGATCCTGCATCTTCCTCGAATTCATTGCGCGATTGTTGAAGCTGCGGCAACCACGCGCCCGTTAATGTCGAGTAAATAATCGCCGCGCGGGACAGCGTACCTCTCGGGGACATCATTTTCGAAGCTTTTCATTTTCGGACCTCCGCCGCGGCGGCGGTAGTTTATTCCGGCTATTTTAATCGGCCATCTTCGGCCGTGGGAATTTTTAACAGTGTATGTCTCGTAAGCAAGTAATTAGGGACTGTTTCTTCAAACTGTTTGGCGTTCCAAGGAACTCGCTTGTGGATTTCCTTTCTGAGCAATGGTTACTGTTTAAGATTCATGAAAGCGCCCGAGCTCTCTTAAGAGCCTTTAAGGACTAATTAGTCTACCTTTAGAGACGAAAAAGTGATCCCGTAAGATCATCCTTAGAGGCGTAAAGGACGTTTCGCGGGAATCCCGGACGGTTTTCTCGCCGAATATCCGTTCGTGCGCGCGCGGTACATCGATAATACTACTTACTTACGTGGGTTTTGCACGAGAACGTAATTAAGTGCGCGCGAACAGCGCGGACGCGCGTTTAGGAATTTCCTTCGCGAGAGAGAGTGAGAGAAAAAGAGAGACAGAGAAAGAAACAGACTCTAGACTAAATCGAGACAGAGATATCGCCCGTCATATTTTTACACGCTCTCCCAGACACTCCGTATAATTCGGATGGTTTAAAGGGAATGGAGCGAGATCGCGGTCGAGAAATAAAACGGGACAGCAGCCGCGCGCGTATCCACACCGTCCGATCGAGGATGGTGAACGCAAGCGAGCGAAGCGGACGGAGGAGCGAAAAATAAACAAATAAATAAAATAGATGTCTCCGAGGCGAGCCGTGAGTGTCGCTAATGAACTGGTCTCTGTCGTCTCGCTCATACCAGCCGGCCTTCCCTCTCTCCCTCTCTTTCTTTCTCTCGCTCGCGCGCGCGCGCTCTTTCAGGCGTTGGCCCGACTACGCTCCCGACCGGTCTTCATTATACTCAGCTCACTGTCGTTAATTGCGCACGCACCTACGTAAGCATGGCGCCCCGGTAATCCGCCGGGAACTGTCTGATACCGTCGACGAATTTATGACAGTCGTCCGGCCGGGACGGCGCAAAGGTCCGGTTCGACTTCCGGATTGTCATTGTCGCGGAAAAATTCGGTCGTGCTCGATTTACGTGACTCTCGCCCTCTCTCCTCCTTGCTTTTTCTTTCTCTCCTTCTCGTGCGCTTATTGTCGAGATCGTTTCGCCGCGAAGAAATTCTTCGCGGGATTATCTTATCGTCGCTGTTTCGTCTAACTCTGTTCGTTATCGAGTCATCGGATCCTCTTCACCTTGTCGGGTACAAACAAAGCGTGGACTGAAGCTCGCGACTACACGGAAAAAAAGATTTTGCTGCCGCACCTAATCATAATGTGCTGAAGATATTCTGTTGCTGTAAATAAAAATTTGCTGCTGTAATCAAAACTTTTGCTACTATTGCTACTACATCGGTTTTATAGGAATATATGTCTACTGCAGCTACACTTTTAAGCATCTGTATGTTACAAAAGAGATTTAGCTATCGCACACAGATTCTTGCTGCCGCATTTCCTTTTTTCGTGTACATGTGATATTACATATGCACACTTATGTAAATGCGAAAGACATTGATTTTTGCACTTGCATTAGAGTGGACGTTAATCCATGTTTAAAACCAATAGGGAACCTTAGTTTGGATTTCTAATGCGAGGCATCGGTTTTTCCCGAGTGCAGAGTGCAGTTTTATTACTATTGTCTGTATCTTCAGCAATGAATATTTTTTTGCTGTAATACCAAAGTTCAAGTTCAAAATCCAACCGATAAATTTAGCTTCGATAAAGCAACGATATTGTCTATTCCCTGTGTTAATGGCACATCTTAGCTGTCACAGTTACTCGGAAAGAATCTTATAGTAAAAAATTACTCTGAGACTTTGTAACCGAGAAATAAATCGACATTCTGCAATAATTCGTTATATTTTCAACATATTTTAGAAACTGAAATGTACTATTAAAATACTCGCTACGTTTCTCGCGAAATCCGTTATGTTTTGTAGTGAAAGGAGGATGCCTAAAATATATGAGAATTTCATCCCTTGTAGATAAAATTTATGCCAAGTCATAGTTCCCTACCTGTACTTTAATTTTGTCAATGGGCACTTTATCTAGTGGCCAAAAGCAGATATAGGTGGTTAAAATTGTCAAGATTTTAATACGTTTATCCTTATATCTTCCCAATGCCTATCAAATTTCATCAAACTTTGAATAATTGCTTATTAACTAAGGGACAATCATTCTACAGTCAGAAGTTCAGGGTCAGATAATTGAACACTTGACTCAATAAGGTATACACCGCCATCAAGGCGAGTATTACTAATCGAGAACATGGGTGAGGAAAACAGCAATAGCAAAATAGAATAAAAAACTTAAAATCATTGGACGTGAGTTGAGCTATGTATAAATCTCCTTATGACATGTACTGTATCTCGAATGTGTGAACAAAAATGTTTTCCATTTTCGTGAAATATAAGTATTTATATAATGCAATTTATATAATGCATTTTGAAGCCCTATATCTCGCTTCGGACACTGCGAACAGAAATGAGTCTACGAGCAAATTTAATATACTCGAGAAATACTATCTTTTAGTATAGGTTTCATTCGTGTCGGTTTGCGGAGTTCCTTTACCATGTTCCTTAGCAAGAAACTACATTGACATTCTAGTTTACTCGTAAATTACTGAAAACGTCATAAAATTGAAAAGAATTTATATGAAAAGAAAAGACTATAACATTCTCTCCATGTATATCTTAGCTCGTACAATTGATCCTTTTTTCGCGTGTAAATCAATGCAGCATGACGACAATCTCCTCGATCGCGCGACTCCGCTTTTAGGACCTAATTTCCCAGAATAATATCCCTTTTCCGCGCGCGCATCGATCTGCGAAACCGCCAATTTTCCCAATCGTCTCTCCATCTCTCTCTCCGTCACGGGTTCAAGGAACGAGAGACGCGCGAGGGCGTGAGAATTCGCGTGTACAACAGACAGCAAAGAAAGAACAGAAAGAGAGCCGGTGAGAGATAGGGAGGGAAGAGAAGTAAACGAGGGAGTACGAGGGAGACTCACGCGGGCGACCTGCGACAACAGGTTGAATTAATTGACAAAGATAGCATTTTCCGCGTCGACGTGCCTACCTAAACGCAAATATTCGATTGCGCTCGTCAGGTTCTACGGCCAGGCGCGATAGGATAGCCGAGGCTGGTACACGAGAAAGAGAGAGAGAGAGTGATAGAGAACGGTGGGACGCGGTGGGTGGCTTCGCTGGTGGAGAGGCGGCGGAGGAGGTGGAGAAGGACGCGGGGGCGGGCAAGCCGCGGTTCGGTTGATCGAACACATTTTAATCAATTCCATTAGTCCGCCCTGTAACCGTCCACACGGATATTTGTTGGCTCGCGCTCCCGAGAAACACGCTATGGGCGCAATACCGGTAGAGAGAGGGAGGAGAGATAGAGAGAGAGACGGAGACACCGGCATGGTACTTAGGGAACGCGCGCGAACGCGCGAGAGGGAGAGAGAGCGAGATGACAGAGAGGAGTCGATGCGCGCGCGTGTGTGTGTGTGTGAGTATGTGTGTGAGCGCGCGCGTGTCGGTTGTGTATCGGCGATGACGGTGTGTACTCGCGTGCAAGAAAGAGGGGACCCCGTGCTGGTGTGCGTCGAGTCCGAGGTCCGGGCCGGTTCACGAACGGCGCGGCGGGGGCGTCGGTTCGCCAGCGACGTCATCGTTTCGGTTTACACGCGCCAATCATCGGCCGACTAATTGGTCGGTACTCCGCGACCGATTCCGCGCTCCATCGATTCCGAGCCGCCCGCCCTCGAAATCACACGCGTTTTCGCGAGAATGCAGCGCGATTAATGGCGTTACCGCGCGCGCGGCTACGCTGCGGCATGACCGGCCGTTCCGAAAGGGTGTCCTTCGGAAAATATATTTCCATCTCGTGCACTCCTCCGATCCCCGTGCCTTCCGACCTTCATCTCGTACAGCCCCAAGCGGCTGCAACAAATTACGCGCGCGCGGAACTTAAATTGTCAAAATCTCTTCCTCCAAACGGGGAATCGCGAGGAGATCCTCGGCCGATGAAGCGGAATCGCAGCAGTCTGTCGCCAAACGCGCGCGTGCGCCCGCGCTCTCTCTCACACGGTTCCAAGTTAATTACCCATCGGGCCGACGGACAGGAACGAGAGCGGAGAACCCCTCGCCTCTTTCCGGCAACAATTTCAACTCATAAGGCTACAATGTATTCGTCGTTCCGAAGGTGCCAGCCGAGAGAGTCCGTGCGAGGGTTTGCCATAATTACTCGAACGGTAATACAGGACGGCTCTTGAGTGGCAGCTCATATTACTCGCCTAACCCGCGTGAAAACTAACCCCTTGGGGAATGGGATGTGGAATGGGAATTACCGCGTCGTCGGGGAGAGGGGGGTGGCGGCTTAGGGGACCGGACGGGGAGGAACGAGAGCGAGCGAGACGAGAGCGGAGACGATGGGGGAGGAGAGAAAAAGAGGGATCCGAGGCCGGGCGCGCGTTTCAACGACCTCCTCTCTCCACCTCGCCTTCGGTAACATCTCGCTACATTTTTATGGACTGCGAGCGAGAGTGGGCATGCCGAGATAAATTACTTTCCTTCTCCCGGACCTCGAAGCGCGCGCGTAATTCGCAATTATCGCGGATACACGCCGGACTGCTGGACGCGCGCGCCGTTTCGAAGACAGTCGGCGAGCTGGCAGTTCTGATTCTGTTAATCCTTAACTGATATGCGCCGCCAGAAAGAAGCGGGATCCAAGAAAGAAAGAGAGAAATAGAGAGAGAGAGAGAGAGAGAGAGAGAGAGAGAGAGAGAGAGAGAGATTCAGCGCACCATGCCGCGGCGGGGCCATCGGCAATGTTCGAACGCGGAAAATAAGAGGAGGCCGGATGTCTCTGACTAAACACGTCGGGATCACGCCAGAAATATGTGTGCAATAATTTCCGAATGCCGCCGTGTGCGAAAATATTTGCATATTCTGATGAAGCGGGAGCGCGGGAGAAATAAACAAAAATCTCGAGCGCAGTCAACGTTCGCGAATCAGTTCGCGAATCAGTTCGCGACTGCGTAAAGGAGCCTTGTAATTAGCAACGTTCATAATGAGCGTAACGAAGATGTCGCTACGTCGTCTGCGGCGGAGAGCTCGGCGTTTAACACTTACTTCGTCGAGGACGATCGCGCACAGCGAATGAATTTCACGATAGAGGCCTCGTAGAGTTCATTAGCAACGTTCGCGTTATTATCCAGCCGACCCTTAATTCGTGTTGCGTTTAATGTCGCGTGAATGTGCAGGAACGAATTTTGCGTGACGGGGAATAAAACGTGAAAAACTCTTAACGCACGTCCGCAGCAACGCGGGACGGTTAATTCGTCGTGTTTATAAATATTTGCGCTGAGCGCGATCGCGTCGATCTTTCCGATGAATTTGCGCGCGAATACTCGCCGAGCCGTTCGTCGAGCGTAAAGTCGCGCGAGTGCGCGTCCACGAGAGCAAACTGCGCAGGCGAGAGCGAACGATGTGAATTTGTAGAGTATTACGTTGAAATTTGATCAGCGCGGACATTTATTTCAAAACGCCCAAACCCGAGCGAGATGCAAGAGAGAGAGAGAGAGAGAGAGAGAGAGAGAGAGTGGCTGTGCCGCACCACAGCCCCTCGACCGCCCGCTCTCTCGCGCAACGAATTTTCATAATATGCAGATTTCGCTGCGCGCCGGAGACTCGGGTATGGATTTTTCGTTGCGTATCGCACGGCGCGCGCGTTTACACGGCTGGACGAATTCGCATCAACGTCGAAAGCGCAATCGGCCAGCCGCGTTTGACTCTCCTCTCCCCCCTCCTCTTGCGAGGCTGTGCGAGTTGTCGCCACGAGCGACTCGGACCCGAAATTATTCCCCTTGTGATACATGCACGGAGAGAAACATGTATCCTCTTACGACTCTATCGTCCACCCTCTTCACGTATCCGAGGGAGGACGGCGTCGGAGAGCGGAAGGTGTACGAGCGGGCGCGTTACAAGAGGTGGCCGGCCGGCTAAAAGGTGTGCACACGATGTAGACAGAGAAAATAGCAGGTAACAGCGAGCGCTCGAGTGACAGAGCGGGGCAGGGAAGGAGAGAGGGAGGGAGGGAGAGGGAAAGAGAGAGAGGAGGGAGGAGTGGCAACAAGGGATAGTGCCGAAGTGCTGCGGCAGAGCTTGAGGAAGTAATCCCGAAGTAACAGAAACGCGGGGAGTAAGTCCGAGGTAATCAAAGAACGTACAAAGTATCGGTGTTCAGCCTGCCGCCGCCTCGTTCTCTCTCGGCCTCGTCCGAGACGAGAGGAGGAAAGGAGGAGTTGGAAGAGGATGGTGAAGGAAGAAGGCGAGAGAGAGGCCCTCGACACGATCGCGAGATTACCTACACCCACGCCGACAGATAATAGATAGTAATTGCGGGTCTGCCCGGCTCGGAATCGGCTCGACAGATCGATCGAAGAGCGGGCGCGCGCGCGCGCGCGCTCGGCAAGAGGGAGATAATGATGCGCTTAGGAAAGAAACCGTTCTCACATTATTTTCTCGCGGACACGGACTCCGTCCGTGGTTATTATTGTTGTACGCACGCGCGCTCGTGACGGGCCCCGGCTCGATCGAAAATCGACGCGATCTGGGCCGGTTTCTCGACGGGACGGCCATATTGGGCATCGCCGTTGGAATACTACGAACGATGACCCACGACCCTTACGTACGTGGATCGTCCGTCTTCTTCTGCTCCTCCTCCTTCTCCTTCTTCTTCTTCTTCTTCAGCCAAGCGTGCGTTCCTGTGATTGGCACGCTCGTTAGAATGCGCACGTTGCGAACGCAAACTGCAATTTTATCAATTCGGCCCGGTCGATCTGTTCGCGGCAGCAACGACGGCGCCGTTGTTCTGGTGCCCTTTGCAAACCTCGCACTCCCGCCGATTCTTCCTCGCGACTCCTTGCGAATTAGCGGCTGGTGCGTGGTCGTCGCGGTCGCGTGAAACAGATCTTTGACGGATCAGTCCGACCTACGCGGCCGCATGCACTGAGTGGCGTGCTGAAGTGTTTCGGTTCCTTTGCGTTGCGGAAGTCAAATTGGAAGTAGTTTAATGACGTACATACGTGAGTTTCGCACGAGAAATCGCGAAACATTTACGAACGGATACGCCGTTCTACTCGAAGCGAGCGGCGGAGTCGCTCGGATGATGGAGAGAGACAGATATACGCGCGGCAAAAACGCGCAACAGGGCGGCGAACACTAGGCGATTAAGATCATTGCGGCGGTCATTTAACGCGGCTAACGCGAATCAAAGTCCAAAAAAGCGGCCGACCCACGGGGGACCTTTGGATGTTGATTTGACGAAGGAGCTTGGAGAGAAAACGAACCCGGTAGAGAAAGAGATAGAGAAAGACAAAGCATTAGGTCGCGTCGGCGAAAGAAAGATAGAATGGTCGGCAGAGAGGGAAGAAGAAGTGGGTAAAGAAAGAGAGATAGACAGAGAGAAAAGAAGAAGAAGAAGAAGAAGAAGAAGAAGAAGGCGTCCAGTCGAGAGACGAACACGGCAGGAACGAAGGGGGGAGACAAGGGCAAAGGGGAAGGAAGGAAGGTGAAAGAGAAGTCTGGAAAGGCGAAGAGTAGGTTGTGGAAGGGTTTTCGAGGCGAGTCGCGCCGAGCCTAACCGTGCAGCACTCGAACTCGAACTCAAACAACTTTGAGCTGTGTGTACCCGCGCAAACAAAACAGCGCACTAATTGCTTACGTCACTCGGCAAGTCAATGGACTTCTTGACTGAGCACTCTGAGTCATGCAACCGAGCTCCGACGGCGAGGCGATGTGCGCCGCGCCGCGCCGCGCCGCGCCGACGAGCCACCTCGGGTTTCAATTAAATCACGTCCACGCACTGTTTACCTCGCATAAACGCGCACCGGCTCCCTCGCGTACGACGGCGCATCGACGATGTTAATGACGACGACGTCGACGACGACAGTATATGACGATGACGACGAAAAGGGCTCATCCGGCGACCATTTCGCTGTCGCTGAAACGATGCTCTCCTTTTCTTGTCCCTTCTCGATCTCGCGACGATTACTGATTGTTGTTTAACTGGTTTACGCGCGGGAGAATTTGCAGCTTGGCAGAAAGGTGGAAGCTAGTTAGAATTGGCTTCTGTCGTTCTGCTTTTCTGCCAAGGTTTGGATTCTCTTTCATGCTCTCCATGTCGCAGCTTGCGCGCGCGGTTCCCAAGGTGGACGAAATAAAGCTGGAGGAGAGATGCATCGATCGCCGGCGAGAGTAATTCGTAAGACGCGAGCAGGACAGCGAGTGTCGCAAGTGTATTCGAGCATGGAGAACGTATCCCCCGCGGTACGTACGGAGAAGGGCGCTATATAGGAGCTATCTTAGATCGAACGGAGTCCAATTACCGACGTTATTAATTAATCCCCCACCCCACCCCGCTCGGCCGCCCGGTCCATCGTCTCTCGCTTCCATTCTCAACCCCATCGTCGTCCGTCTGTCCGCCAGAGATACCTGCGAGGGATATCCCCTCCAGCGCACTACATCCTCCATTACCGTCCTCGGCCTTCCGAATCTCGGTCGGTTTATACGCGCGGAAAATCATTCCGCGTCGCTCGATATTGCGCGGGGCCGCGTTGCGTTGCGCCGCGTTGCGACGTGGCGCGTCAGTTTGCGCCAATTTGCGCACTTCCTTTTCCTCGTTCTCGCCGTGTCCGCCGAGATCGCGCAGCGGCGAGAAGCCGGGCAATTTTCAGGCCAAATCTCTCGTAATATCCATCCGCAATCGGTATCGTTAATTACTCCGCCGATTTTTATCGCCGCGAATCAGGGAGCAATCTCGGGGAAGCGCGTTGCGTAATCCATTTCGACAACTTGCATCCCGTTGCCGCTAATTGCGAGACTAATTCTCAAAGTCCGTGCACTGGCCACGCGCTGACTACAATTGGACCGCACACAGACTGCCGCGTACGACCAGCATGGCGCATATGCAATTCCACGTGGATGTAATTGAAACGTAACACCATTGTTAAGGCATAATTGACCGACACCGCGCGACGCGCGCTGCCACAGTGAGTCAATCGAATCGAGTCCGCGTAAAAACGCCAATCAGAAGAGCGTGGACGAAAAAGCGCCAGCCTCTGAAGGGGCTAGCTCTTCTCTCTCTCTCTCTCTCTCTCTCTCTCTCTCTTTCTCTCTCTCTCTCTCTCTCTCTCTCTCTTTCTTTCTCTCCCTGCACTGTCTCCACTCGAGGTGGTCTCTTGTAGAAAGAGGAAAAATGACAACACTCGCGCTACGACACAAAACCGCTCCGCTCGCCTCTTGTGCCAGCCTCTCGGGAAAAGATCTCCCCTCTCTTACGCGTTCTCTCTCTCGGCTCTCCGTTTCTGTGTCTATCTATCTATCTCTTTCTCTCTCTCTCTCTTTCTCTCTCTCTCTCTCTCTCTCTCTCTCTCTCTCTCTTTCTTTTTCTTTCTTTCTCGTTTTATCTCGCTAGAAAAGACACGCCAAATACTCCTCTCGATTTGTCAAACCGACCTACCGAAACGTCTTCGACGCTTCTCACCAGGCGAAAAACACGAAAGCCTATGCTTGCAAAAAGTGGCAGCGTTAAATGGACAGTCGTCGCTTCGGGGCGAAATAACGACGATCTCTCGTCGGTATTAAAAAGTGCTAGGAGTATACCTCCTAGTAGAACAAAAAATTACGATGATGTCAAGATGACGAGAAAACGATAAAAAAACTTACTTTTTGATCGCGATTCGATCATTTTCTCATTATTTTGACGTCATTGTGATTATCTGTTCTACTTCGGTACACTCTCTTGCTCTCTCTCCCCCACTTCCACTCTCATCGAGGAAATATTGCCACGATACGTTCGCTTTAATTCGCCGCAGCGTTATTAACAGCCCTGAAATTATTATTAATCGGCTTAATGCATGTATGATCCGCTTAAAACATCGATCATTTGTGAAATCACGGGGAGTGGGGAGCGCGCAAAAAATGTGGCCGTAGCATGGGCCCCGAGATAAGATCCCGTTGCCGTAGGTGCGTGGCATAAGGCCCTAAAGTCGTCGAACCGGCAACGTCGGTCCGCCGTGTGATCCCGCAGTCTCTTAGGAGACCGTAAAGAGAAGAGGAGAGAGAAAAAGAGAGACAGGGGGAAAGGCAGGAGGAAAGAGGGAATCGCTCCCCTAGAATGTCCTTTGTCGCAGTCTCCCCCTCTCTTCGTTCCACCCTCTCCTTATCCGCATTGGGACTAAGCGAGTCCTAAGGCGGCCCCGTTCGGGACCCTCGCATACGTGGAATGCGTGTCTCCACGTTGCACGAGGACTCAACCGCGGCGCGTTAACCGTCGCCGTCGTCCTCGTTGTCGCACGAAGCGACTTTACCGGCTTTCGATCCTTCACGCTCCAATAATTTCGGAGGATAGGCGGCAATAGATCTTGCATCTATCGCGATCGGGAGATGGATAGATTGAAACTAAAACGACGATAACGACACTTTATAAGATTAACAAATGTTCGAAATCGCGACGAAGCGATTGGCGATTCCCGAGATTTTCTTTCGCTCGTCCCGCGCCCGACGCATCGAGATTCGCGATCTCACGGGTCCAGATACATAGGTCCACAGATGATCTTTATCTCGCTCTGATCGGCGGACGAGGGGCGGAGGAGGCAAAAGCGGTGGGAGTCGCGCAGGTATTTACGATGGCACTCGGCCGGTGACATGGGTTTCTCTGGCCAATGAATTTTAATTCCCCCGGGCCCGGGCAGCCCCGCTGCGACATCGGGACGATGATTTAATATTTTAAGAAAATGAGGGGTCCGTCCTTAATTTAAGCGCAGCTCGTCGTGGAGGACAGGGGCCCGTGTTGCTGGCAGCGGGAGACCTAGAAAGCCATTACCCAGATATTCGATTCGACAGTTGGAGAATGCCCCGCCGCCGTCTTCCCCGTCTCGGCCCCCCTTCCTCCCC